>NC_059158.1:166414357-166717387 GCF_019923935.1 Bubalus bubalis
GATTTAGGTTATACCTGAATGGTCTAGTGGTTTTCCCCACTTTCTTCAATTTAAGTCTGAATTGTCCAGTTAGGAGTTCATGATCTGAGCCACAGTCAGCTCCTGATCTTGTTTTTGTTGACTGTATAGAGCTTCTCCATCTTTGGCTGCAAAGAATATAATCAATCTGATTTCCATGTTGATCATCTGGTGATGTCCATGTGTAGAGTCTTCTCTTGAGTTGTTGAAAGAGGGTGTTTGCTATGACCAGTGCATTTTCTTGGCAGAACTCTATTAGCCTTTGCCCTGCTTCATTCTGTACTCCAAGGCCAAATTTGCCTGTTACTCCAGGTGTTTCTTGACTTCCTACTTTTGCCTTCCAGTCCCCTATAATGAAAATGACATGTTTTTGGGGTGTTAATTCTAGAAAGGCTTGTAGGTCTTCATAGAACCGTTCAATTTCATCTTCTTCAGCATTACTGGTAGGGGCATAGACTTGGATTACTGTGATATTGAATGATTTGCTTTGGAGATGAACAGAGATGATTTTGTCGTTTTTGAGACTGCATCCAAGTATTGCATTTTGGACTCTTTTGTTGACTATGATGGCTACTCCATTTCTTCTAAGGGGTTCTTGCCCACAGTAGTAGATATAATGGTCTGCTGCTGCTGCTGCTAAGTCGCTTCAGTCGTGTCTGACTCTGTGCAACCCCATAGGCAGAAGCCCACCAGGCTTCCCCGTCCCTGGGATTCTCCAGGCAAGAACACTGGACTGGGTTGCCATTTCTTTCTCTAATGCATGAAAGTGAAAAGTGAAAGGGAAGTCGCTCAGTCGTGTCCGACTCTTAGTGACCCCATGGACTATAGCCCACCAGGCTCCTCCGTCCATGGGATTTTCCAGGCAAGAGTACTGGAGTGGGGTGCCATTGCCTTCTCCGGATATAATGGTCATTCCAGTTCCTTTTAGTTCACTGATTCCTAAAATGTTGACGTTCACTCTTGCCATTTCCTGTTTGGTCACTTCCAATTTGCCTTGATTCATGGACCTAACATTCCAGGTTCCTATGCACTATTGCTTTTTACAGCATCAGACCTTGCTTTCATCACCAGTTACATCCACAACTGGGTGTTGTTTTTGCTTTGGCTCCATCTCTTCATTCTTTCTGGAGTTATTTCTCCACTGATCTCCAGCAGCATATTGGGCACCTACCGACCAGGGGAGCTCATCTTTCAGTGTTCTATCTTTTTGCCTTTTCGTACTGTTCATGGGGTTCTCAAGGCAGGAATACTGAAGTGGTTTGCCATTCCCTCCTCCAGTGGACCACATTTTGCATGCCCTACAGCAAGGCCAAAAGAATAAACAAACAAATAAACAAACAAAAACCCATTGACTACCCAGACTGTTTGTTGTTTTGTTTTTGTTTTCTTTCTTCTCAACAGTCATAAAGGAGTAGAATAGTAAATGATTTTAAGAGTCCAGGTTCCATAGCCAGTCTAGTTTAATTTTAAAACTGCTTCTTGCCCTTTTTCAACAGTATGATCCTGAGAAAGTTATTGAAACTGTTTCTTTCTCTTATTGTTTGCAAAATATGGAAAATAATAGCACCTTTCTCATAGTTTTTGGGAAGAGTGCATGAGTTAAATGAGTTCACATATGTGAAATGCTTATAATAAGGCCAGACACAATATGTATAAATGCAATGTTAACTCTAATTATTTTGTTATTCATTTACTACAGTCTTTGTGACTTGTGGTATTTCAGACTATTCCCTGGTACTGATATTTTTAAAAATATATCTTCTTGATGAAACTTAAGTATTAGATTTTAAAATTAGATTCCAATCCAGTATGAATTGAATAATTGTTTGTCTGTTTTTTGGTTTTTGTTTTACTTATTCCAGCCAAGTTGAAGATATTAAACTTAGAAATTAATTTTGTCTCATATATGGAAAGTCTTCAGGTCCAAACCCTTTTTTTTCAAGCTCTGTGCCTAGCTTTAGGGATGATGGTGGTCATACAAGGTGGAGTTAAAACTACTGTTGGATATTTTGCTTTCTTTCTTACTTAGTACAAGTCTGACCCTGGGTCCTGGTTGAAAATTAAAGTCGAGCCTACTTCAGTGATTGTGTGAGAGCTCAGAGTCTGTCATTGTTCACATCTAGAAGTAGGAGTGTGGTGTCATATTTGCAGGAAGAATTCTTCCCCAGGATGCAATGGCTTGCATATGTGATAAGACCAGAAATTCTTATGATACCCTACTACCATTTTGGAACACATAGAAGTCACAGTTTGTAGAGATGGAAAAGAAAAAAAAAAATACAATCTAGTCCATTGACCCATTTTCTAGACTAGAAAGGCCCAGA
This sequence comes from Bubalus bubalis, assembly GCF_019923935.1. Taxonomy (NCBI): domain Eukaryota; kingdom Metazoa; phylum Chordata; class Mammalia; order Artiodactyla; family Bovidae; genus Bubalus; species Bubalus bubalis. The sequence goes on from NC_059158.1 coordinate 166,416,700, forward strand.
CACCAAGTCCCTTGTGAAAATTTACAGACAGTTTAGAAGGAGAAGTAAGTCCAGAAAGGAATTGTCTGACTGCTCAGTCATTGTTAAGTCTGTTATTCCAGAATTATTATTTCACACCAACACCAAAGAGTCTCATGTTGTAAATATTTGTAACTAATTTGAAATAATTATAACATATTAGCAATTTAAGAAATCTAAGATATCAGAATCAATCATCAGATAATTCAAATATAAATGATTAATAATTACTTAAGGCTTTTTTTAAGATACTGTGCTTTTGAATTAATGATATAGCACTTACAATAAAGTACTAACATGTATGAATTCAGCTGTAACATTTAGCTGAGTGTTTTTTGTATACCAAGTTCTCAATGCATGCTCATAAAGGAATAATAATAATTTGAACACTGAGTGCCCCTAATATCAAATAAGATAAAATTAGTATAATTTAATACAATTAAATTTAGAAGCTTTATCCTATTTATATTCTCTTTTACAATTGTTCCAAATTTTAAAGAGCTATTCAAAGTGTACTTCAGGTAGCATTAAATGGCTTATCACAGTAGTTTCAAATGCATTACTTTAACTTTCTTTGAAACATTTTCTGAATGTGCATATATATTCAGTGATAGCACTCTAATTCATAATTTTTGATAAGCTTTAGATCAGATCAGATCAGTCACTCAGTCATGTGTGACTCTTTGCAACCCCATGAATCGAAGCACGCCAGGCCTCCCTGTCCATCACCAACTCCCGGAGTTCACTGAGACTCACGTCCATCAAGTCAGTGATGCCATCCAGCCATCTCATCCTCTGTCATTCCCTTCTCCTCCTGCCCACAATCCCTCCCAGCATCAAGGTCTTTTCCAATGAATCAACTCTTTGCATGAGGTGGCCAAAGTACTGGAGTTTCAGCTTTAGCACCAGTCCTTCCAAAGAACACCCAGGGCTGATCGCCTTCAGAATGGACTGGTTGGATCTCCTTGCAGTCCAAGAGACTTGAAAAGAGTCTTCTCCAACACCACAGTTCTAAAGCATCAATTCTTCAGTGCTCAGCCTTCTTCTCAGTCCAACTCTCACATCCATACATGACCACAGGAAAAACCATAGCCTTGACTAGACGAACCTTTGTTGGCAAAGTAATGTCTCTGCTTTTGAATATGCTATCTAGGTTGATCATAACTTTCCTTCCAAGGAGTAAGCGTCTTTTAATTTCATGGCTGCAGTCACCATCTGTAGTGATTTTGGAGCCCAGAAAAATAAAATCTGACACTGTTTCCACTAGATCCTCTAAATCTTCCTGTTTAAAGAAAATAGCATTGATAAGCTTTGTGTCTACCGCTTTTGCACTCTTGCTTTCAACTAATGTTTTGTTTATGGTTTCAGACTCTTGGCCTTTTCCTATCAGATACTACTCCCTTTAAGATGTTTATCATACCTTATTTTCTCTTTTTTTCCTGCAGATGACTTATTAATTATTTGTTAATATATCCATTTCCTTTAGCTCCACCTAGATTGCTGGTCATTTGATGACAGAAGTCTGATTTAGCACTTCATCCCCTTGCTCAATGCATGGCCAAGAAAGATTCAGCCTGCTGCTGCTGCTCCTAAGTCGCTTCAGTCTATGGGGTCCGACTTTGTGCGACCCCATAGACAGAAGCCCACCAGGCTCCCCTGTCCCTGGGATTCTCCAGGCAAGAACACTGGACTGGGTTGCCATTTCCTCCTCCAATGCATGAAAGTGAAAAGTGAAAGTGAAGTCACTCAGTCGTGTCCGACTCTTCGCGACCCCATGGACTGCAGCCTACCAGGCTCCTCCATCCATGGGATTTTCCAGGCAAGAGTATTGGAGTGGGGTGCCATTGCCTTCTCTGGACAGCCTAGTTATTGTGAAATTTGCAACGATTTTCATGTCACTAGAGTTATTTTATATTTCACATGGAGTGGCTTGAAAACTTTAATCCAACTCCCATCATTTTTTAACTTATTGACTTATTGTGTATTTGAATGTCTTTTTTTCCTTGTACTTGGGTGCCAGCTTCTGTCAACAGGGTCTCTCTAGAGGTCCCATGGTCAATAATGACTGTAGCATAAGATCAAGGACATTGTTTAAAAGGACATCAACCTCTCTGGAGGTGATATTGCCTGTTAGGGAAAATAATCCTGGTCAAGTTTTATTTACTTTGTATACAGAAACCACAGCCCAAAACTTTTACAGTTCACAAGGCTGAGGAAGAACTTAATATAAGCTATTTGTATCACACCCACTCTTCCTCTGTGACTATTCTGAAAATTCCTTAGCTTTAACTCATGCTAAAACAGGAGGGGGGCATATTTCATTGTAAGAGGGCTTTAAAAGTCAACAAATTAATTTGCTTTCCCCTTTGCTTTTCCCTGTGCAATTCACCCCCACCTTAGATCTGAGTTTTAATTATGTACATGCTTTTATAATAAAACTAATCTTTTCCTAGTGCTTCCCCAGCTGCAGATTCTGACCCAGATTCCCATTATGAATCATGATTGTCACATGTGCTTGAAATAGACTCCCTTTCCCTCTGCCCTCTCCCAGCTGCTGGAGGTTCTCATTTCTGGATGTTGCTTCAACCTTATTGCAGAGGATGAAGAGAGTGGATTTGACTTGGGTCAGCTCTTTGAAATCCTTCTCTTTTTTTGTTTACAGAGGGCATGTCATTCGAGCATCCAGTAATGACAGCTGGGAAAAAAAAAAAAAAAGAGCAGTCAGTATTGTTGAGTAAGACTAAAGCTGGCCAATGAGGTTATTTTGGTGTAAAATTAATAAAACATTTTAAAGTGAAGGCACACATTTCTGATAAGGAATGAGAGGTAAGAAGAAGCAGCCAAAAAGTGTGTGGAAGCTTTATATTCATGAATTGTGCCTAGTCCCTTTTGCAATCTGTATCTCTCTCTTTTGAAGAGTTTCCAGCTCATTCTGTGTGTCTTCCTGCTTCTCTCCATCTCCACTAGACTTTCTCTCTGCTTCAAGTCACAATTGTCGCCATCGTCTCTCACTGTGAAAGCCTTCAAACTGGCCTCCACATTCCCCTTCTTGTCATTCCTGATCCATTGTTCATAGTCATAAGTTTCTTTGAAACATGCCAATTAAATTTTACCATTCTATTCCTAAGACTCTCTACCAGCTTCTAATCGTGGCCTATGGGATCTGACAATTTGCAGAAGGGCTACTAACTCTTCATCAAAAGTTGGTTTTGTATTTTCCCTGGCACATGGCTATGCTATGTTTTATAGTCTCTTGTAGTTTTGAGGTGGGGAGCTAGGGCAACCTTACAACCAAGCATAAGCTACAGAATATCATCAGAAGTGATATATGTGGTTCCCTGGATAGAAATGTGAAAGCCTCCTATGTACCATCTTCTATGTTCTTTTCCATGTATATGATCATCCAGAGCAAGCTTGGAAGGCAAGCACTGGTTATGGCAGCATTGGCATCAGCCTGTGTCTCTTAATGGGGCCCTTTCCCTGTACTGGAACTTAATTGGATTAGAATGTAAATGTCAACGGAGAAGGCAATGGCACCCCACTCCAGTACTCTTGCCTGGAAAATCCCATGGATGGAGGAGCCTGGTAGGCTGCAGTCCATGTGGTCGCTAAGAATTGGACATGACTGAGTGACTTCACTTTCACTTTTCACTTTCATGCATTGGAGAAGGAAATGGCAACCCAGTCCAGTGTTCTTGCCTGGAGAATCCCAGGGACAGAGGAGCCTGGTAGGAGGCCATCTATGGGGTCGCACAGAGTCGGACATGACTGGAGCGACTTTGCAGCAGCAGCAGTAAATGTCAAACCAGTAAAATTTGTATATTTACTTGTTGCAGCCACAAAACTTTCCTAAGTCATACAACTCTCCATGTAGTATAGTCAACTAGTTACTCATTCTCTACCACAGCATCACTTTCTATTTCTCTACATAGCACTCATCACTCTGATATTTCCTCTTCATTTAAAATATTGAAATATCTATTTGTTTATTTTTGCTTCATTTCTGAACTAGGATGTAAGCTCCAGGACTATAGGGCCTTGTCTGATTGTTTTAAGATATGTAAAAACACAGAAGTCAAGGGTATATACTAGTCTTTAGTGAATTTTTAACTGAATGAATGAATCCCATTGAGTTTTTATAGGAAAATTATTGTTATTTATATAATATCCCCAAATAGTAAAATATAAGTTTCTCTACTTATTCTTTTTATAATTAAAAAAGCATGTTTTGTGTTTTTTTTTTTTAGTAATTAAAAGCTACCATCAGGAGATCTTTATAATATTAATACATGAAACTACATTTTAAATGTTATCTTTTTTTCCATGAAGTAAACACTAAAAGCTTTTTGATGTACACAAAGGATTCAAAAGAAGCTAGACCCATCATTTAAATAAATAAAGACATTTAATTCTAATTAAAATCAAGTTTCAAATCTGGCATGCTCTATTTTTTGTTGCTTCTCTGATATTAGCTAATACAAGTCCAAAGCCAATTCATCTTCCAATGTCAGAGTCCCTTCTCTCTTCATTTCTCTCAGTATTTGTCCTCTTGATGTTCTTTTCTCTCTTTTATCAGACATCAGTCTCTTGGCAGAGATTTATTCTTGTTGCAAAAAGTCTGTTCATCCATCTCAGAAGTAAACAGTCTTTCAGCCTTCTTATTCCTGGGAGATAGCTCCCATTTCTGCTCTTTCACCACCTCTACTCAGAAGCATGACCTTCCCTTACTGACTACAGCTGCTAATTGCCTTCTTCCCCATCAATTTTTTATTCTATTCTAACTCCACTAAAACTTTTATCTTTTGGAGATTGTCAAGCACATAAAAGAAAAGAGCTCTTATCAAGTCATCACAATACTCACCTTCTCTTCAGTTCCTGGCCCTGGTAAGAGTTCTTTATATCTTATAACTTTCCCATCGTTTATTAAACATTTCCATCACCTGTTTTTAATATACTATCCTGACTGTTAATTGTTTGGCCATCTTTTCCATTTGTAGCAGTTTGTATCTCTTAATCTCATACCTCTATCTTGCCCTTCTGCCATTCTGTCTCACGCTGGTGACCACTAGTTAATTTGCTCTCTGAATCTGTTGTCTGTTTCTGCTTTCCTATATACATTCACTTGTTTTATTTTTTTAGATTCCACATATAAGTGACAACATGGAGTATTTGTCCTCCATCTGACTTATTTCTCTAAGCACAATACTGTTGCAAATGACAGAATTGCATTCTTTTTTAGGGCTGAGTAATATTCCAGTGTGTGTGTGTGTGTGTGTGTGTGTGTGATTTTATTTATCCATTCACATGTTGATGGACACTTAGGTTAGGTTGTTTTCCTGTTGTAAATAATGCTGCTATGAACACTGGGGTGCATGCATCTTTTCAAATTCAGGTTTCTATTTTCTGCAGCTATATCCCCAGGAGTGAAATTGCTGGATTTTACAGTACTTCTAATTTTAGTGTTTTGAGGAATCTCCAAACTGTTTTCCATAGTGGTTACATTAATTTACAATATCATCAGTGGTATACTAGGGTTCCTTTTTCTCCATATCCTAGCCAACATCTGCTAATTGTGCAATTTTTAATCATAGCCATTCTCACAAGTGCACAGTGACATCTCACTGTGGTTTTGATCTTCATTCCTGTAAGAATTAGCCGTGTTGAATATTCTTTTAATGTGCTTGTTAGCCATCTGTGAGTCTTGTTTGGAAAAATGTCTATTCAAGTCTTCTGCCTCTCTTTTAAATTGGCTTGTTTTTTTCATATTGAATTCTATACATGCATGCTCAGTCATGTTTGACTCTTTGTAACCCATGGACTGTAGCTCACCAGCCTCCTCTGTACATAGAATTTTCCAGGCAAGAATACTGGAGTGGGTTGTCATCACCTACTCCACAGGATCTTCCTGAGTCAGGGATTGAACCTGTATCTCTTGCACCTTCTGCCTTTGCAGGCATATTCTTTATCACTAGCGCCACCTGGAAAGTCCATAGACAAACTCTATTACTAATAGCAGTCATTATTCTTTCTTCCTCACCCCCGCTTTGCGTTGAGAAGAAAATGACAACCCACTATGGTATTGTTGCCTGGGAAATCCCATGGACAGAGGAACCTGGTGGGCTATAGTTCATGGGGTCACAAAAGTGGTTCACGACTAAGCAACTAAATAACAACAACAATATGCCTGAAAACAACTTTCTGTTTGTAGGGATTTGCCTACTCTGAACATTTCATATAAATAGAATCATATAAAATATAGCCTATGTGTCTTGGTTTTGTAAATAGCACAATATTTTCAGCATTCACACATGTTGTAGTATGGATCCATATTTCACTGCTTTTTATGACTGAATAATGGGAGCTGACTGCGGCTCAGATCATGAACTCCTTATTGCCGAATTCAGACTTAAATTGAAGAAAGTAGGGAAAACCACTAGACCCTAGAGGTATGACCTAAATCAAATCCCTTACGATTATACACTGGAAGTGAGAAATAGATTTAAGGGACTAGATCTGATAGAGAGAGTACCTGATGAACTATGGATGAGGGTTCCTAATATTGTACAGGAGACAGGGATCAAGACCATACATACCCATGGAAAAGAAATGCAAAAAGAAAAATGGCTATCTGAGGAGGCCTTACAAATAGCTGTGAAAAGAAGAGAAGTGAAAAGCAGAGGAGAAAAGGAAACATATAAGCATCTGAATGCAGAGTTCCAAAGAATAGCAAGGAGAGATAAGAAAGCCTTCCTCAGCGATCAATGCAAAGAAATAGAGGAAAACAACAGAATGGGAGAGACTAGAGATCTCTTCAAGAAAATTAGAGATGCTGCTGCTGCTGCTAAGTCGCTTCAGTCGTGTCCGACTCTGTGCGACCCCATAGACTGCAGCCCACCAGGCTCCCCTGATCCTGGGATTCTCCAGGCAAGAACACTGGAGTGGTTTGCCATTTCCTTTTCCAATGCATGAAAGTGAAAGTGAAAGTGAAATCGTTCGGTCGTGTCTGACTCTTAGCGACCCTACGGACTGCATTCTACCAGGCTCCTCTGCCCGTGGGATTTTCCAGGCAAGAGTACTGGAGTGGGGTGCCATTGCCTTCTCCAAAATTAGAGATATCAAGGGAACATTTCATGCAAAGATGGGCTCGATAAAGGACAGAAATGGTAGGGACCTAACAGAAGCAGAAAATATTAAGAAGAGGTGGCAAGAATACACGGAAGAACTGTACAAAAAAGATATGCAAGACCAAGAAAATCACGATGGTGTGATCACTCACCTAGAGCCAGACATCCTGGAATGTGAAGTCAAGTGGGCCTTAGAAAGAATCACGACAAACAAAGCTAGTGGAGGTGATGGAATTCCAGTTGAGCTATTTCAAATCCTGAAAGATGATGCTGTGAAAGTGCTGCACTCAATATGCCAGCTAATTTGGAAAACTCAGCAGTGGCCACAGGACTGGAAAAGGTCAGTGTTCATTCCAATCCCAAAGAAAGGCAATGCCAAAGAATGCTCAAACTACCGCACAATTGCACTCATCTCACACACTAGTAAAGTAATGCTCAAAATTCTCCAAGCCAGGCTTCAGCAATATGTGAACCGTGAACTTCCAGATGTTCAAGCTGGTTTTAGAAAAGGCAGAGGAACCAGAGATCAAATTGCCAACATCTGCTGGATCATTGAAAAGGCAAGAGGGTTTCAGAAAAACATCTATTTCTGTTTTGTTGACTATGTCAAAGCCTTTGACTGTGTGGATTACAATAAAATGTGGAAAATTCTGAAAGAGATGGGAATACCAGACCATCTGACCTGCCTCTTGAGAAATCTGTATGCAGGTCAGGAAGCAACAGTTAGAACTGGACATGGAACAACAGACTGGTTCCAAATAGGAAAAGGAGTATGTCAAGGCTGTATATTGTCACCCTGTTTATTTAACTTATATGCAGAGTACATCATGAGAAACGCTGGGCTGGATGAAGCACAAGCTGGAATCAAGATTGCCAGGAGAAATATCAATAACTTCAGATATGCAGATGACACCACCCTTATGGCAGAAAGTGAAGAGGAACTAAAAAGCCTCTTGATGAAAGTGAAAGAGGAGAGTGAAAAAGTTGGCTTAAAGCTCAACATTCAGAAAATGAAGATCATGGCATCTGGTCCCATCACTTCATGGGAAATCGATGGGGAAACAGTGGAAACAGTGTCAGACTTTATTTTGGGGGGCTCTAAAATCACTGAAGATAGTGATTGCAGCCATGAAATTAAAAGACGCCTACTCCTTGGAAGGAAAGTTATGATCAATGTAGACAGCATATTAAAAAGCAGAGACATTACTTTGCCAACTAAGGTCTGTCTAGTCAAGGCTATGGTTTTTCCAGTAGTCATGTATGGATGTGAGAGTTGGACTATAAAGAAAGCTGAGCACCAAAGAACTGATGCTTTTGAACTGTGGTGTTGGAGAATACTCTTGAGAGTCCCGTGGACTGCAAAGAGATCCAACCAGTCCATCCTAAAGGAGACCAGTTCTGGGTGTTCATTGGAAGGACTGATGTTGAAGCTGAAACTCCACTACTTTGGCCACCTGATGCGAAGAGCTGACTCATTTGAAAAGACCCTGATTCTGGGAAAGATTGAGGGCAGGAGGAGAATGGGACAACAGAGGATGAGATGGTTGGATGGCATCACCGACTCAATGGACATGAGTTTGAGTAGGCTCCTGGACTTGGTGTTGGACAAGGAGCCTGTTGTGCTGCGGTTCATGGGGTCACAAAGAGTCGGACGTGACTGAGTGACTGAACTGAAGATATACACACATATATACATATACTATATATATATACATACAGATATACATATATATATATACTTATTATACACACATACAAGATATACATACACACATATACATACATATATAAAGAGAGATATGCCTGTGTACATTAAAACATGAATTTTTTGTAAAAATGTGAAATTTTAATTAAAGTTTCAGTTCTAACCAGAATAGTTGCATTTGAAATCTAGGATATAAATGCACACACATATATATTATATTAGTTTTTACATTATTTGTTACATTGCACTTTATTTGTCTGTTAATTTTACTTAGGATGAAATTATTGAAAGTATAACTGTTGTTTTCTTTCTTTTATTTTAATTTTGACAAATATATATATTAGTAAAAATTATGGATACATTTTTAATATCTTTCCCCTTATCTAAGAATGGATAAGCGAATGTTAAAATGCCTGCAAAATTTGGATACCGTGCAATTTTAGAATAAGAATTTTAGCAAATGTGGCACAGTCTGTAAATCACCAGAGAGATTCCTGAAAAGAATGCATGTAGTAATACTGGCAAGATGTTTTTTAAAAGAAAATTGCTTTCTTGGAAACAAAATAAAATGAAATCCAAGTCTACTATTAAAATTCTATATTTTCTTCCTTTTTAGTTCATAAGTGAAATACTCCTCAGAGACTTTCAAATTGATGAACATATCTTTTGCCATTTGATATAATAGACCATTAGCCATCTGTGGAAGTAATTGAAGGAGTTGCGTGCAAATGTGTGATTGAACAATCAGTTATGGGTAAGATTATATGATAAAATAGTTCTACTGAGATTGGTGATGCTGACCGTTTGCCCTTTCTCCATATCAGAGTACTGAGCTATGGCAGGAGTCCCTTAGAGCTGAGGACCAGCTTAATGAGTAGATCAGACAACTATCCATATAAGTCTAAAGTGCAGGACACACTTACAAAGCTGGATGTGACAATATGACTTAGAGTAGACTTCTAAAATTTTGGCTAAAACTGTGGGAAGAGTTATGTCTGAAAACATATTAATTCATCAGATTTAGCAGATTTATTTTATCAGAATCATAGACCTGCCTCACATTTCTATCAGAAGCAGACCAATATGATGAAAAATCAGTTCAATAATAATTTTGTCAAATGAGTAATTCATCAAAAATAAATTGGCAAATTTTGTTGGTGTTTTACCACCATCTTGTTAAAGCCAATCAATAGCATTGGGGTCTGCCCTGGTGGCTCAGAGGTTAAAGCATCTGCCTGCAATGTGGGAGACCTGGGTTCAATCCCTGGGTCTAGAAGATCCCCTGGAGAGGGAAATGGCAATCCAATCAAGTATTCTTGCCTGGAGAATCCCATGGATGGAGGAGCCTGGTGGGCTACAGTCCACGGGGTCGCAAAGAGGTGGACACGACTGAACGACTTCACTTAAAGGGCAAACTCTTGCCTTTGATCCACCACACAATCACTGCTACATTATACTTGAAGAAAAACTCAGAAATGTACTCTCAGAAAAGGATACAGTGTGTACTTTTTTCCCCACAATTATTTCACAAAAATCGTTTTCTGCAAAGCATCTAAGACAATTATTATTGTGAGGAACAGACTTAGGGAGAAAGTAACCTGGTACATAAGAAAAAGAAGCTACCAAAGGCAGAAATCAGCAAAGCCCATTCAGATACTACCTAAGGAAATGGTGACCTGGTGCTAAAACTCTGTTCACTGCACTTTTGGGAAGATTATTCTTTCTGAGTCATTCAGTTATCTCCTGTGATCCTGACTGTCTGCTTACACAGCAATCTTCTATTAAAGTTTGACTTCCAGTGCAGATTTGCGTGCAAGGAGGGAATGTGCTAATTCAATCAACAAAGCCACTACAACCCTGTGCTTTGACTTCACTGGAACGTTCCGTTCTTACAATCCCTCAATCTTTTTCTTTCTTTGCTTTGCTCCTCATCCAACTTAGGGTTCATGAATGATTCCAGAATTTTGGTTTGCCACTTGACAGCATTCTAAACTCCCTTGTTGCATTTCTTGTTATTCGTAGGATACAGTCACCACTCTGGATGAATTGTAACTACACTTTTACTTGTGTGTGCTTAGTTGCTCAGTCATGTCAGACTCTTTGCGGCCCTATGGACTGTAGCCCACCAGACTCCTCTGTCCCTGGGGATTCTCCAGGCAAAGATATTGCAGTGGATTGCCATTCCCTTCTTCCCAACCGAAACTGCTGAATTCTGGTGGAGAATGTCTCAAAATAATTGTTTAGTTTATGATTACAAACGCAAGTAGGACCTCCATACTCCCTAGATAACAATTTAATTTTCCCTTGCACTCAGTCTCCAATACTCCGCAGTGACTTTTTTGAATCATTTCTGTTGCTGTCAGAGCTCCAATGCCCCTATCTCCTCTTGCTTTCTCCCCATAGAAAAAATGGAAGCATTCAGAGGAAATGTTCTCATCTTCCCATGAAAATGCATACAAATCTACCTACAATTTGTATGAATCTTTTCTTTCTTCCCTGTTATTACGATGAAGAATAGAACTGCCTCCCACTTGAAGCCAATCCAAGAGCCATGCTTTGGGTCTTAATCCTCACCTTTTCAGACACATTATAAGAAAGTACGGAAAACCACTAGATCATTCAGGTATGACCTAAATCAAATCCATTATGATTATACAGTAGAAGTGAGAAATAGATTTAAGGGACTTGATCTGATAGACAGAGTACCTGATGAACTATGGACGGAGGTTTGTGACATTGTACAGGAGACAGGGATCAAGACCATCCCCATGGAAAAGAAATGTAAAGAAGCAAAATGGCTGTCTGAGGAGGTCTTATAAATAACTGTGAAAAGAAGAGAAGCAAAGAGCAAAGGAGAAAAGGAAAGATATTCCCATTTGAATGCAGAGTTCCAAGGAATAACAAGGAGAGATAAGAAAGCCTTCCTCAGCGATCAATGCAAAGAAATAGAGGAAAAAAAACAGAATGGGAAAGACTAGTGATCTCTTCAAGAAAATTAGAGATGCTAAGGGAAATTTTCATGCAAAGATGCAAAGATGGGCTCGATAAAGGACAGAAATGGCAGGGACCTAACAGAAGCAGAAGATATTGAGAAGAGGTGGCAAGAATACACAGAAGAACTGTACAAAAAAGATCTTCATGACCAAGATAATCATGATGGTGTGATCACTCACCTAGAGCCAGACATCCTGGAATGTGAAGTCAAGTGGGCCTTAGGAAGCATCACTACGAACAAAGCTAGTGGAGGTGATGGAATTCCAGATGAGCTATTTCAAATCCTGAAAGATGATGCTGTGAAAGTGCTGTACTCAGTATGCCAGCAAATTTGGAAAACTCAGCAGTGACCATAGGACTGGAAAAGGTCAGTGTTCATTCCAATCCCACAGAAAGGCAATGCCAAAGAATGCTCAAACTACTGCACAATTGCACTCATCTCACATGCTAGTAAAGTAATGCTCAAAATTCTCCAAGCCAGGCTTCAGCAACATATGAACCGTGAACTTCCAGATGTTCAAGCTGGTTTTAGAAAAGGCAGAAGAACCAGAGATTGCCCATCCACTGGATCATCAAAAAAGCAAGAGAGTTCCAGAAAAAAAAACGTCTATCTCTACTTTATTGACTATGCCAAAGCCTTTGACTGTGTGGATCACAATAAACTGTGGAAAATTCTTCAAGAGATGGGAATACCAAACCACCTGACCCACCTCTTGAGAAACCTATATGAAGGTCAGGAAGCAACAGTTAGAACTGGACATGGAACAACAGACTGGTTCCAAATAGGAAAAGCAGTATGTCAAGGCTGTATGTTGTCACCCTGCTTATTTAACTTATATGCAGAGTACATCATGAGAAATGCTGGACTGGAAGAAACACAAGCTGGAATCAAGATTGCCGGGAGAAATATCAATAACCTCAGATATTCAGATGACACCGCCCTTATGGCAGAAAGTGAAGAGGAATTAAAAAGCCTCTTGATGAAAGTGAAAGAGGAGAGTGAAAAAGTTGGCTTAAGGCTCAACATTCAGAAAACTAGACATGGCATCTGGTCCCATCACTTCATGGCAAATAGTAGGGAAATGGTTGAAACAGTGAAACACTTTAATTTGGGGGCTCCAAAATCACTGCAAATGGTGATTGCAGCCATGAAATTAAAAGATGCTTACTCCTTTGAAGAAGAGTTATGACCAACCTAGATAGCATATTCAAAAGCAGAGACATTACTTTACCAACAAAGGTTCATCTAGTCAAGGCTATGGTTTTTCCAGTGGTCATGTATGGATGTGAGAGTTGGACTGTGTAGAAAGCTGAGAGCCGAAGAACTGATGCTTTTGAACTGTGGTGCTGGAGAAGACTCTTTCAAGTCTCTTGGACTGCAAGGAGATCCAACCAGTCCATCCTAAAGGAGACTAGTCCTGGGTGTTCATTGGAAGGATTGATGCTGAGGCTGAAACTCCAATACTTTGGCCACCTCATGCGAAGAGTTGACTCATTGGAAAAGACCCTGATGCTGGGAGGGATTGAGGACAGGAGGAGAAGGGGATGACAGAGGATGAGATGGCTGGATGGCATCACTGACTTGGTGCACATGAGTTTGGGTGAACTCCGGGAGTTGGTGATGGACAGGGAGGCCTGGCGAGCTGTGATTCATGGGGTCGCAAAGAGTCGGAAAGGACTGAGTACTGAACTGAACTGATACTACTAATTGGGCTTCCCAGGTGACACTGGTAAAGAATCTGCCTGTCTTTGCAGGAGACACAGGAGATTTGGGTTGGATCCCTGGACCGGAAAGAACCTCGGGAGAAGGAAATGTCAACCACTCCAGTATTCTTGCTTGGAAAATTTCACGGACAGAGGAGCCTGGTGGGCTCCCATGACTGAGGGACTGAGCATGCACACATGCACACTACTAATTATCACAGCAGTTCACCTGCACATTTATCTTTTCACAGTAGCCTTCTCATTAGCCTAAAACATGCGCACATTTTTCAATAACACACACACAGCACTCATTCTGGAAATTTCTTCTTGCTCCACAGCCACCATTCTTTCTATCCTCTCTCCTCTTGCAAACTTTTCTAAAAATTTCTCTGTTTTTAGTATGTTTTTTCTTTAATTCTCATTAGTGGTGTCTGGTGCTTCTTTGATAAAGCTTGTTTTAAACTAGCTTTTTAATTATTCTTTTCTTTCAAATGTCTTCTTGAGTCACGTTTGATAATTTGTATTTTCTTAGAAGTATCAACTTAACCTCAGATGTCTAAATAGATCTATATAAATGTGTAGAATTGATTTCTTGTAACTTTTGTGTACTGTATTAATAGCTTTAGCTAAGACTTCTTTCTCATCAATAATATTGTTTCTTTCTTTTTTCTTTTATTGTTTGATCAGGTTTTTCCAAGATTTTCCTATTCACTGAAGGTTTTAAAGAACTACTTTTGCATTCATTAATAAATTTTTAAAAATTTATCTAAGTGTACTTCATTTACACTATTGTGTTAGTTTCAGGTGTAAAGTGATTATTATATATATTTCAGATTATTTTCTACTGTGGTTGTATGATATTGAATATAGTTTCCTGTCCTATGCAGTAAGGTCTTGTTGCTTATCTATTTTATGTGGGTAGTTTACCTGTTAATCCCATAAAGATTTATTAATAAGTTCTTATGCTCATATTTTAGGGCTTCCCTCATAGCTCAGCTGATAAAGAATCCATCTGCAATGCGGGAGTCTTGGGTTCGATCCCTGGGGTGGAAAGATCCCCTGGAGAACGGAAAGGCTACCCACTCCAGTATTCTTGCCTGGAGAATTCCATGGACTGTATAGTCCATTGGGGCTGGAAAGAGTTGTACATGACTGAGTGACTTTCATATACTCATGTTTGTATTGATTAATTTCTGCTTTTATCTTCACTAATACTTTTCTTCTACCAACCTGAAGTTTACTTTGTTGTTTATTCTTTGCCTTCACCACTTTCTTTTATTTTTTGTTTTTAAGCAAGTATATTAGAGCTATAAATGTTCCACTTTGTACCATCTTTTTTACTTTCCACTGGTTTCATAGTATTACATTTTAATTGTCATTTATTTATAAATAATCTCTAATTTTGGTTTTGACTTTTGCTTTAAACCAAAGATTATATAAAAGTGTATTTTTAGCTTTCTGGATAATGTGCCCTGTTGAATGTGTAATTTAGAGAATTGCTTGAGATTGTCTTTGTAGCCCAAGACTTAGGCCAATTTTGTTAATACTCATGGATATTTTTTTAAAAATGTGTATTTCTAAGTAACAAATATCTGAGACAAGGATATATATTTCTGTAAAAATATAACTCTTATTTCTAAAGCATATTCTGAGAGAGGTTTCTGCATACCTGTGTTTTTTGTTGGTACCCATTTTCCAAAAGATCTTCAAAAAGTTTTCACCAAAGCCAACTAAACTAAAATATCAATAAATATACATCATTTATGAAAACTCATATAACATTTCTTCACATAAGTTTTCCTCTTGGGTGTGTGTGTGTTAGTCACTCAGTCGTGTTCGACTCTTTGTGACCCCATGGACTGTAGCGTGCCAGGCTCCTCTCTCCATGGGATTCTCCAGGCAAGAATACTGGACTGAGTTGCCAGTTCCTTCTCCAAGGGATTTTTCTCACCCAGGGATCGAATCTGGGTCTCCCATGTTTCAAGCAGATTCTGTACTGTCTCAGCCACCAAGAAAGTAAGTTTTTCCTCATAACTCTGTACATTTCACTTATTTCAAACTTTCTATATTTGATTTTTTAAATTTTCTAGACATTTGAGCATTTTTTAAGCAAATGAAATATTACACAAAAAAAGAAAACCTAATCATATTAGTTCCTTTCCATTATTCCCAGCTCCTAAGTTAATAAATGTTAAATTTCTGGTGTGTATATTGCCACAGCTTTGTCTTGGATCATCATAAGCAAGAGAGGGGAGGAGAGGATGAATTGAAGAAGTAGCACTGACATATATAGACAGTCATGTGAAAAACAGATAGCCACCAAGAAGCTGCTGTATAACACAGGAGCCCAGCCTGGCGCTTTGTGAAGAGTTAGAGGGGTAGGATAGGAGGTGAGAAGGTGGCTCAGGATGGAGGGGAGATAAATATACACAAATATATATGTGGTTGGTTCACATTATGGCTGTTTGGCATTGTTGTAAGGCAGAAACTACCTCACTATTGTAAAGCAATTATCTACCAATTAAAAAATAAATGACAGTAAAAAATACAAATTAAAAAAGAGAAACAGTTTAAACTATTGTGCAATGACATTTATCACACTTGAATGTGCTCCACTTGCATTTGGTTTACAGTTCACATTATTTAGTGTCTAAATTTCCTATTTGTGCTAACAATTCTGCAAACCTAAATAAGTCAATTATGCAGCTTCCTCTACTTGTCAGTAAAGTAAAGCACACTTAGGAAGGTCAGGATTATTTTACCTCTGAATTGAGGAATGCCTACATCAAAGAAACCTTCAAGTGACCTTAGCCATGCTCTGATTACTAACTAGTCTTGATTTAGCAAGATGGCATATATCATTTTCAGAAAAAAAAAAAAAAAAAAGAAGCTTCAAAGAAAACAGGGTTCTGGATGCCTATGAAAGATGCTAAGTGATGAAATCCCAACTCTGATGCTAATTATTTATTTTGAAGCTATTGACACACATTACACAATCTGTTTTTTAAGAGGTTTTGATGAAAGAAAGCAATACAGCAATAAGGTTTCAATAAAAAAGCCACATTCGCAAGCATATTACACACAATTTCCAACACCCAAGCACTGAGGTTTTTAAAAGCATTTCTACTTTTCTCAGCAGAAATGTAAAATAGACAACTTAAAACAAACGTGAAAGGGCAATATGGCACCAAATAAATAAATTTTGTAGCTAAGAAACAGACTACGAAGTAGCCATGAAACTAGATATACGGATTAATATTTATGCTTAGTACCATGAGAAAATATCCATGTTATATTTAGTATTAAATCAGATTACAAAATGTGTGCATGATGGTTTCATTCGCTTGTGTGATATGTATTTATATATATGTATGTACATACCTATGCATATACATGTATATTTGACAATATACATGCATACATATATATTAGCAGGTTTGAGTCTCTTTGTTTTCAAATTCTTGACTCACATTTCCTGAATTATTTTCTTCATCATTCATCTAGTATATAGATGTGTATGGACAAACTGTCTTTTCCAGGCAGTTTCTGATGTTCTCATGGGACAGAGTTTCTGACAGCTGTTCTGCTTTCTCGATGGCTCCAGTTTCCATCAGAGGCCCAACGTAATCCCATTTTCCTTGGCTTGATTCTAGCTTCTGACACAGACTCTCACCCTTGAGCCCTGCAAATTCTTTCTCCTCCCTTTGTTCTTTTAGCCTAAGTTGGTGATAGCTTCATCTGGTTGTCATATTGTTTCCTATTTGGCTTTGGGATTCTCCCATCACCAGTGGAAACAACACTCAGCTCCTCTGGTTTTATTTCCTAAGCAGGCCTATAGTGCTGATGGGAGCTGCCTAGTGGAAATAGACCCTCACACATACAGACACACAGAGAAAGTGCTGATACCTCTGCTGGCTTCTAGGTAGATTTACTCTAGAACCCACTCTCTTGAATCTCATGCTAAATTTCTCCATCAAGTGAATTTACCCTGGCCTGGAATATTTAAATAAATTTGGCTTAAGTAACTTTGTTTACACCCTGGGAAGAGGAGTATGCTCCCTGAATTTTCTGTTGATTTCTAGAATCTAATAGCTTCATGGCTTCTCGCTTCCAGTTTCTCTTATCACTAGACTTGACCATATTTATCTTCCTATTATTATTTAAACAGAGCTGCTTAGTTTCTTTGTCTGTTTTCTTGATATCATGCCTTCTGAGCCTCCCTTTTTTTATTCGAAGTGGTCTATAAGGGTATTTTACTAAATAAAGATAATTCTTTTCCTCAAAGATTATTTACAGTGCTTATAAATGAAATGTAAAATAATTATTTTCTCATAAAATACTGAAATTAATAATTGTGATTTTATAACAATTTCTTATCCATCTATAGGAAGTATTTCTGATTGATGAGCTATGGATGACTTTATGTTCATTTAAAATTATTTGTATAATGAGCACATATTACTTGTGTGATTATGATAACTCTGCCAACCACAATAATTGTTATTATTTTTCCAAAGAAATACACTATGAGTTTAGAATATATAAATTAAATTTACCACTCCTTCAAACCCGAGATATATTTTTCAAGGAAAAGTGTAAATGATTTAACACATATACTTGAAGATTAAATGATTAATAAAATGTGGGTGCTTTACTCATTTTCACACACAGGAAGAAATGATTATTGTTATAGAATAATTGCTTAGTTTATGCAGAATAATGTTTTGTCACAGACTTTGCCTTAAGATGTGCTTAATTTTTAATAGAGCTATCAAGTCATAAGAAAAGTAAAGAACAAAGAAGCTGTTCTAGATGTATTATTCAGGATGTAATTCATTATTCACTCCTACAGATCTCTAAGAAACTGAGACTCTATTGTCACAATTATATTAACTATTACAGTAAACAGACCATTTAAAGGGTCTTAAATATATATATGAGATTCAGAAATTTCATTTTTTAAAGAAAAGTTATTTATTTTTTGGCCACATCAAACAACATGTGGGATCTTATTTTCCAACCAGGGATTGAACCTGTGCCCCATCCATTGGAAGGGCAGAGTCTTAACCACTTTACAACCAGGGATATCCCCAGAGATTTCATCTTAGTGGAATATGCTGTAATAAGATTTGACCTGTCTAGAGCTCTCTATGAGACAACATCTAGGAATATAAAGAGAATAATGAGAATGAATAATATTAAATACAGTTAGTGAGTCTCATGTCCAAGCCAGGCTTCAGCAATACATGAACTGTGAACTTCCAGATGTTCAAACTGATTTTAGAAAAGGCAGAGGAACCAGAGATCAAATTGCCAACATCCGCTGGATCATCGAAAACGCAAGAGGGTTCCAGAAAAACATCTATTTCTGGTTTATTTACTACGCCAAAGCCTTTGACTGTGTGGATCACAATAAACTGTGGAAAATTTTGAAAGAGATATAACTACCACACCACCTGACCTGCCTCTTGAGAAACCTGTATGCAGGTCAGGAAGCAACAGTTAGAAATGGACATGGAACAACAGACTGGTTCCAAATAGGAAAAGGAGTATGTCAAGGCTGTATATTGTTGTCTTGCTTATTTAAATTATATGCAGAGTACATCATGAGAAACGCTGGGCTGGAGGAAGCACAAGCTGGAATCAAGATTGCTAGGAGAAATATCAATAACCTCAGATATGCAGATGACACCACCCTTATGGCAGAAAGTGAAGAACTAAAGAGCCTCTTGATGAAAGTGAAAGAGGAGACTTTAAAAGTTGGCTTAAAGTTCAACATTCAGAAAACTAAGATCATGGCATTTGATCCCATCACTTCATGGCAAATAGATGGAGAAACAGTGGAAAGAGTGGCTGACTTTATTTTGGGGGGCTCCAAAATCACTGCAGATGGTGATTGCAGCCATTAAATTAAAAGACACTCCTTGGAAGAAAAGTTATGACCAACCTAGATAGCATATTAAAAAGCAGAGACATTACTTTGTCAACAAAGGTCCCTGTAGTCAAGGCTATGGTTTTTCCAGTAGTCATGTATGGATATGAGAGTTGGACTATCATGAAAGCTGAGCACAGAAGAATTGATGCTTTTGAACTGTGGTATTGGAGAAGACTCTTGAGAGTCCCTTGGACTGCAAGGAGATCCAACCAGTCCATCCTAAAGGAAATCAGTCCTGGGTGTTCATTGGAAGGACTGATGTTGAAGCTGAAACTCCACTACTTTGGCCACGTGATGCGAAGAGCTGACTCATTTGAAAAGACCTTGATGTTTGGAAAGATTGAAGGCAGGAGGATAAGGGGATGACAAAGGATGAGATGGTTGGATGGCATCACTGACTCAGTGGACATAAGTTTGTGTAAACTCCGGGAGTTGGTGGTGGACAGGGAGGCCTGGCATGCTGCGGTTCATAGGGTCACAAAGA
This sequence comes from Bubalus bubalis, assembly GCF_019923935.1. Taxonomy (NCBI): domain Eukaryota; kingdom Metazoa; phylum Chordata; class Mammalia; order Artiodactyla; family Bovidae; genus Bubalus; species Bubalus bubalis. Next base: position 166,436,664 of record NC_059158.1, read on the forward strand.
GTCAGACACGACTGGGTGACTGAACTGATCTGAACTGAACTATCCAAAGAACCTGTGCTGAGTATCAAAATACTTTATCAAGAGCAAACTGGTCTCTGGAGGAAAAGGGAGAAAGAAAAGAGAAGATACGGAGTTAGGTGATAACTTAAAATTTTCCTTTATTTCACAGCTCTTAGTTAGCAAGCACTATTGAACCTCTAGGTGACAGGTGATGCACCGGAGTAACTAGAGATGAGAGTAAGAGTTCTTCTTTCAGAGAAACCTCACATGAGATCCAGGGAAAGGCAAACATTCCTAATTCAATACAAAGTGACATGTGGCTTACGTAGATACTGACTGTGCTGTAGGAGCCTTGAAAATTGCAGGTGGGGAGGCAGGCAGGGAATGGAGATCTAAACCTCCTTTGGACTTAGGGAAGGACAAAGACACTCCCTTTATTTCGGTTCCTCTGAGCTCTCTTCTCCATTAACCCTGACCTTGGTTCCATGTGGTTGTTGGTGTGCCCAGTCCAGTCTTAGCAAAGAATCTTGCTAAAAGCTTACACTTGATACCTGATCAAATTCCTCATTTCCCCTCTTTGATGCCTAAGTCCTTGACTACTCTTTAGCAAGAATCAGCAAAAGTCCCCCGACCCTTGATGTCCCCTTGTATTAGTAATTATCTATGCACTGACCCCCTCATCCTGCTCATTAACTATAAATCTCCATTTGCCCTTGTAGTCAGAGTTGGGCCTAATCTCTCTCTCTTATTGCAATACATCTCTTGCAGTAGTTTTGAATAAAACCTTACCATTCTAACATGTGATAGAATACTTTTTCTTTAACAGAAGGCTTTGTGGAAGAGGTTACAGTAGACCTAAACCTGAAGGACAAGAAAGAGCAGACCAGGGGGAAAAAAGCCATGAAGAACATTCCTTACTCTTTCTTCTTCACAAGCAGAGGAAAGGCATGTGTCACAGCAGACTACTTTGAGAATCTGATCGGTTTAGAGTGGCATGGATTTGGGTGTGGCTGGAGAAGAGGATGTAACTGACCTCGTGCTGTGAGTTGAGGCTGGAGTCGGCCAGGGACTGTGTTTGCATAAAGGAGCTTGTCTATCCAGCCAAGGAACTTGTATTTACCCCAAATGACATTTTTATTTTATGCAGTAAAGGATTTTAAGTATAACTGTGACACTGATGGATTTTCATTCTAGAAAGATCACGGTGGCAGCTGCGCTGAGCAAGAATTTAAGGGGATGAGTGCTTAGTGGGCTGCATGCCTAGCCGAGAAAGCTCAGAGATGGTTGAGTAGTAAGGCTCTCAATTAAGATCAGATGGCAGAGGAAATGGGTGGCCCTGCACTGAGTCACCTAGACATCTACAAAGGATAGGATTCCATGGCCATACTGTTGAAGTAATAAATAAAATGTTTCGGGTGATTCCCGGGTCTCCCTGACCAGGCTGACTGGAAGGGCGGTGGCTCACTTATTGAAATAGGATATAAAAGAAGAAGGAGGAGACTTGAGGAAAAGATGATGATTCCCCTTTTTTTTCTTAAATCCCATTATGAGAAATTTACAGAATGGAAATTGCTAAACGGCTGTGCAGTCTTTGGAATTAGCTGTGTAAGACCAAATTACAGTAATTCATAACTATAATCATTCTAAATCCATTTGATTTTAATATGTTTCAAATATTTTTTACTGTATAATTTACAAGAAAATTGTTCTATATTAAAATGGTCATTTTCTCTAATTGCATATTACCAAATCAGGATAGACTATGAAACAGAAATGTGTTTGGGTAAATTTGCAAGGCAGGATGAGCTAGAATTGCTGAAGTAGCTTATTGCTGAGCATTTCTGTGTAGAATTGCACAGAAGATACCAAGGATGTCTCATTTCTGATGGTTGATTTTAATTTATTTATACCGAGAAACACAGTGAATTTAAATTATCTTTAATACTGAGGGTTTCTCTCTCTGCTCTCTCTGTCTGTCTCTCATTAATGTATTAATGTCAGCAATTCATAGACTTGAGCTGATTCAAAATGCTCTTAACTGTTGATAAAGACAATTTTAATTAGAAAGTAGAGCATTGAGGAATTCCCCAAAGGAAAATTTACTTAAATATAGATAGAAAATGCACATAGAAATTATAAGTTTTGCTAACCTATTGGAAAATGTTTCAATATGTATGTAAATGTCAGCATTTTCTTCAAATACCTTTGGCCAGGATATATGAACATCTGAAGATAATTATATTTCTAGTAGCTTTTATATGCTTGTCATAAAAAGACAATTCAAACAACAACACTGAATAGAATATGCATACATTCACATTGCTATCTTAAAGAGCTAAGTACACAACATTCTTTCATCCCTTAAACATACTTGGCAGCACAACACATATACCAATTTTATGATGAAACTGTGAGACTGTGAACATGTTCAAGTGGAAAATTATTCACTATATAAATATACTGCTAGTGTCACCAGTCTTTAGAGAAGAGGTCTTTGCTGCTGCTGCTGCTGCTGCTAAGTCACTTCAGTCGTGTCCGACTCTGTGCGACCCCATAGACGGCAGCCCACCAGGCCCCGCTGTCCCTGGGATTCTCCAGGCAAGAACACTGGACTGGATTGCCATTTCCTTCTCCAATGTATGAAAGTGAAAAGTGAAAGTGAAGTCACTCAGTTGTGCCCGACTCTTAGCGACCCCATGGACTGCAGCCCACCAGGCTCCTCCGTCCATGGGATTTTCCAGGCAAAAGTACTGGAGTGGGGTGCCATTGCCTTTTCCGGAAGAGGTCTATACAGATATGCAAATAGAAAACATTAGTGAATATTAGTTTTTTGAATTTTGCCAAGCATGAATGGGAAGGGATTAAGTTGTGAAGATATGCACATTACAAGCTTCTAATATTAATCTGCTATTACAAGGAAATTTTATGGTGGCCTTTATTTTACCCAGGATAATGGATAAGTGCAGGGAAAGTTCTGGGCTACTAAGCAATGTCACTTTGGATAAAAGAACTTATTTATTACTAAGTCAGCGGTACAGAATCCTCATAATCGTTTGAATTTCCTAGGATGATGCAAAACAGCAATAGGAATGATCTTTTTTTTTTTTCCTAGCAGTAGTGACAAGTATAGAATATAAGAACCTAACTCTGTTCTAAATCATAATTTCAGGCGGCTTTCTTTTTTGTTATTTTGCTGTAGATTGAAGTGGTTTAGTTCCTTGCTTCTGATAAAACTGATGATATTTCTGCTAATTTTCAGATATAAAAAAATCAAAAACTTTGTACCATGATTATATATCATAGAATCATGGTTATTCAGGAACCTCAGAAGATGTCCTAACATCCAACTAATATTGAATTGGATAGCATATATGTTTTCTTTTAGTCCTTAACAAGGTGACATATGATCTATCTTGGGATTAAGTGTAGCCTAATTTTCTGATTTATTTTTCCTGGAAAACTAATAGATTCAACTAGATTTAATAATTTCTTTGAAAGACTAAAGAATGGCATGGGCTATTTCAAGCTTTTTCAACTAATGTAATCATGAAAAAGATACGCTATAGATCACAGGATTGAGAAAAGTCAGTTGGTACAGCACATAATCTCACCATTTACTAATACGCTCAGCCAAGAATATAATTGCTAAAATAACCTTGAAAGAGGATGAAAGCACTGAATACTGCACTGGTGATTACCCTGATTTCAATTACTCTGGTTTAAATGGAATAAAATAGGGCTCTAACTCTGTTAATTAACAAGCCTATCCACAGGTGATCTCTAAACGCTGCCTTGTAACTCCCATTAATGAAGAAAATGTACATGCCTAGAAATGGCAAGTCTGTATATTAAAGCCAATTATGCAGTTTACGAGAGAATTGGCTTTCTTTTATTTTTCCACAAGAAAATTATAGTGAAGGGTGAAAGGAGAAAGAAGGAGTGAGATAGAGGGTATGGTGCATACATTAATGACTAGGAATCTGGAGGCAATGCCTTTCTTGAATTTTTAAGGCGAACAAAGAAATTGTCCTGCTGGGTACATTTTCAGCAGGGATGCCCAACTGGCTTATTTTTGATTTGACCATGATGTGGTTTCAATTAGCAGTAGCACTTACAAAATGAGTAGCCGTCATTCTACCAGAAAATATGAATGTAAAAGGGTCAAAAGAGACTTGCAACTGTTGTCTAAGGGCATGTTGCTATAGCTTCTGCATGGCTAACTATCCTTGTCCTTAAGTCTTTTCAGGTATTGAGAGCTCAGGATAAGTATCTCATCACATCTACACCACATCCTCTAAAACTTCTTTTTTTCCCCCTCTTATTTTATTTTCCTTAACTCTACTTTGGGTAAAGTGAAGAGAGAATTTCTACTTTATATCAATAATACAAATGAGGATGTTTGCAGCATCAGAGAAATTATAACACATGCAACTTAAATCCAACACTGATAATTATTTTTGTAAATTAACTGTATGAAGTTGCCAATATTCAACAATTTTTCACCACTGATATTTTTAATAATATATATCCAAATTATATCTGAAGACTAAATTTGAATGAAGATATCCATGGGGCAATTGATCTCCTAGGAAACAAAAAGAAATATAACAAATAAACAAAAATGAAGAAGAACAGTAGGGACCTTTTTCACTGTTAGCATGACCTTCCTGAGATGTTCCAAACCAATTACTAGGATAACGGACACAAAAGAATCCCTAACAGGAACAGAAGCTCAGCTTGCAGACGTCTTTCAAAATACCTCACGGCTTTACTGCTTGGACTTGTGAGGGTCAGTAGCGCAGGGATGAATGACTTCCTCTTGAGTGTTCTGTCTCTATAAGGATATTGTCTGCCACCAGGGGTGCAGTTGTAACTTACAACTTTCAGATTCAAAAGGTGTTCTACATGTCACATGAGATTCATTGACTCAAAGAGAAAAATCACAATTTCCTTATCAAGTTATGCATTGAAAAAGTTTGTATTAAAAGAGTGAAGTATGGATTATAAAAACATATTTCACAGTATAGAACATGATTTAAATAAATGAAAATACCTATGTCAAAGTTATTAACCTATAACCATAACTGATCAACAACCTATGGCTCGTGAACCAAATCTGGTCCTCCTACTGGAACACCATCATGCCATTCATTTCTATTTTGTCTGTCTGCTTTCCTGGTGGAATGGCAGAGTTTAGTAGTTTTAATAGCAGCTGTATGATCCTCAAAGCCCCAAACATTATTATCCAGTTCTTTATAATCTTCATTTAAAGAAAAATAGGATTCTTTCATTAATTTTTCCTGAATAGTTATGACTCTAGTTAACAAAAAAATCTTTCAAGGATATACATCCAACTTTCATACAGACAAGTGTGAAACAAAGTACCAAAAAAAGGCCTAGCACAGCTGTAAGCAAAATAGCTATTAGTGATGAGGAAGCTGTAGATATTGGAAACTAAGGCACACTGTAAATCAGAGGTGTCAGAGAAACAGGAAACAAAACTTCCAGAAAATCTGCCATGCTTCTTCTTCACCCAAAATATAACAGTGCTTTAAAATTCCTTTTACTTATGAATCAAGATGAACTAAGATATGTCCCTATATAGAGACAGATATTCATAAGCCAAGTGCCTTCAGTTGAATAAACTCCTGCCTAGACATGTTGTAAAAGTAATAAATATTCTTTAAAATGTCAAGCAATGTTAAAAACAAAACATAACCATTAATGAAAACTTGCAATTGGAACAGAAAAGAATCTCTAATCAAACAATTGACGTTTAAGTAATTGTAGATATACAGACAGATATCCTTTGCATCATTACAATACAAATCAGACTGAGACCTGCAAACAGGTGTGCAAAAACAGCAGAATCAGTAATAGGAAAATTGGAGGCCAAGATCTTAATTCAGAATGAATAAGAATTGCAAACTGTCCTGATAGCTATTAGAAGAAACTATAGTCACTAATATGGATTTACCAGAAAATTATACCTGTATATCAGTTGTGAGTGAGGGGAAAAAAAAATGTATATGTATATATACATGGGCTTCTCTGGTGGCTCAGACTGTAAATAACCTGCATGCAATTCAGGAGACCCGGGCTCAATCCCTGGATTGGGAAGATCCCCTGGAGAGGGGAATAGAAACCCATTGCACAATGCTTGCCTGGAGAATTCCATGGACAGAGGAGCCTGGCGAGCTACAGTCCATGGGTGTTGCAAAGAGTTGGATACAACCGAGCAAATAACACACACACAACATGTCTCTCTCTCATATACATATACATGTCTCTCTCTCTACGTGTATATATATATATATATATATATATATATATACATATATATGTAACTATTCAGAACACTATATGTTTTATAATATTGATATTTTCAACTAATCTTTACAACTTTTATACAAATTCTCCAGTAAAAGAGTCATCGAAGTTATTTTAAAGTAAGGCTATAAACAAGGTAGGCTGGCTTCCATTTATAGATTACACAAGTAACACAGCTGAGTTATTTTTCTAACTGAATGAACCGAGAACAATTCTACTTAATCACTCATTTATATCCATCATGGATTCAATTCTTATACTTAAGGCATTTATTGAAAATCTACGGTATGCCAGGCACTGGTCTAGGTGCTTTGATTCAGGAATGAGCAATAAAGAAATCCATATCCTCATGAAGTGAACGATTTGGTCCAGGAGACTGATGGAGAAAGTGAAAGTGTTAGTCATTCAGTCCTGTCCAACTCAGACAACCAGTAGCCAAACTTGACCATTCTACTTGCAAATGTACGTCCTAATCTCACTACTTCCCACCACCTCTGCAACTACTACCCCAGCTACATACTATCATCTCTTGTCTGGATAATTCCATTAACTTCTTGATCCCTCCCCACCCTGCCTCTGCCCTCATCCCCTAAGCTTCATTTTCCACATTAGAACTTGGAAAAGGTCAGTTTTCATTCCAATCCCACAGAAAGGCAATGCCAAAGAATGCTCAAACTACCGCACAATTGCACTCATCTCACACACTAGTAAAGTAATGCTCAAAATTCTCCAAGCCAGGCTTCAGCAATACATTAATCATGAATTTCCTGATGTTCAAGCTGGTTTTAGAAAAGGCAGAGGAACCAGAGATCACATTGCCAACATCCACTGGATCATTGAAAAAGCAAGAGAGTTCCATAAAAACATCTATTTCTGCTTTATTGACTATGCCAAAGCCTTTGACTGTGTGGATCACAAAAAACTGGGGAAAATTCTGAAAGAGATGGGAATACCACACCACCTGACCTGCCTCTTGAGAAACCTGTATGCAGGTCCAGAAGCAACAGTTAGAACTGGACATGGAACAACAGACTGGTTTCAAATAGGAAAAGCAGTATGTCAAGGCAGTATATTGTCACCCTGCTTATTTAACTTATAGGCAGAGTACATCATGAGAAACGCTGGGCTGGAAGAAACACAAGCTGGAATCAAGATTGCCGGGAGAAATATCAATAACCTCAGATATGCAGATGACACCACCCTTATGGCAGAAAGTGAAGAGGAACTAAAAGTCTCTTGATGAAAGTGGAAGAAGAGAGTGAAAAAGTTGTCTTAATGCTCAACATTCAGAAAATGAAGATCATGGCATCCAGTCCCATCACTTCATGGGAAATAGATGGGGAAACAGTGGAAACAGTGACAGACTTTATTTTTTGGGGTTCCAAAATCACTGCAGCCATGAAATTAAAAGACACTTACTCCTTGGAAGAAAAGTTATGACCAACCTAGATAGCATATTAAAAAGCAGAGATATTACTTTGCCAACAAAGGTCCATCTAGTCAAGGCTATGGTTTTTCCAGTGGTCATGTATGGATGTGAGAGTTGGACTGTGAAGAAAGCTGAGCACCGAAGAATTGATGTTTTTGAACTGTGGTGTTGGAGAAGACTCAAGAGTCCCTTGGACTGCAAGGAGACCCAACCAGTCCATTCTAAAGGAGATCAGCCCTGGGATTTCTTTGGAAGGAATAATGCTAAAGCTGAAACTCCAGTACTTTGGCCACCTCATGCGCAGAGTTGACTCATTGGAAAAGACTCTGATGCTGGGAGGGATTGGGGGCAGGAGGAGAAGGGGACGACAGAGGATGAGATGGCTGGATGGCATCACCGACTCGATGGACGTGAGTTTTAGTGAACTCCAGGAGTTGGTGATGAACAGGGAGGCCTGGCGTGCTGCAATTCATGGGGTCGCAAAGAGTCAGACATGACTGAGCGACTGAACTGAACTGATCTGATTGCTATTAGTCCCTAGTCTCTATTGCTACACTGATTTCTCATTTGAATCTTTCCTTTTTTTCCCTTGCAAAAAAGACCTATGTGTACCCTGAAATCTCTTTATATTCACTGTATTGGAGGCTTCATCCTCTCCCTGCAATAAGAAAAATATAAATGATAGGCAGAGAAGATACAGGGCCTAGATCCCAAGAGGTAGAGTACATCTGGGAGATACACCACAGTGTCCACTACGCTGACCTTGTTAGGTGACTTCTTGTATACGTAAACCTCTAAATTCTCCATCTCTTCCATACTTTCATCAACATTCTGCCGTATTCTTCTGTTTCCAAGTCTTAGCTACCACTGACCCTACCTTCCTTCCACAAGCTTACCGATATCCTCAAGACTTCCCATAGAACATTCTGTCTTTTTCCTTGGTTTCACTGAAACCTGACCCAACTCTAAGCTGTGGCTTTCTTCTCTAGTGACAACCGCTTATCTTACCACTTACCCTAACCCTAACCCTAACCCTCAACCAGAATGTGTTCGTTCAGATGGATTTACATGCTCCTCCATCCCCACTGCCGAAATTTTTCTTCTGGACTCCTTTTGAAACTCTTCCTCCTTTCTAACAACTAATGATGTCTTGGTCACCGTCTCACATTTTTCAAAGATGCTGGCCCTGCTTTATGGTATAATTCTATACCCTGAATCTTGGCACTATCTCTGGTGACTTCATATTCACCTGAAATACTCGTGAAACACACTAGCTTCATCATACTCAGAAAGTATAGTCTGTAGGCCACCAACACTGGCATGACCTGAGAGCTTTGTAGAAATTCAGAAACTCAGAGCCCTGCAGAAACGATTGTGAAGAGCAAGAAGACATATGAAAAGAAAGGCAAATTTTAGTCTGTGGGAAAACTATAACAGTTTCTGTAATGGGAAACTAGAATGGAAATCTTGAGCTATAAACTGCTGCTGCTGCTGCTGAAGTCACTTCAGTCGTGTCCAATTCTGTGTGACCCCATAGACAGCAGCCCACCAGGCTCCCCCATCCCTGGGATTCTCCAGGCAAGAACACTGGAGTGGGTTGCCATTTCCTTCTCCAATGGATGAAAGTGAAAAGTGAAAGTGAAGTCGCTCAGTCGTGTCCGACCCTCAACGACCCCATGGACTGCAGCCTACCAGGCTCCTCCGCTATAAGCTGGAGTTAACAAATCAGAAGAAAAGGAGGTTAGAGTGGATGATGATTCGGTAAAGATAAATTGAAAGTGTGAAGGTGTTAGCCAACCAGTTGTGTGCAACTCTTTGTGACCCCATAGACTGTAGCCCACCAGGATCCTCTGTCCATGGAATTCTCCAGGCAAGAATATTGGAGTGGGTTGCCATTTCCTTCTTCAGGGGATCTTCCTGCCCCAGGGTTCGAACTAGGGTCATACGCATTGCAGGCAGATTCTTTACTGTCTGAGCCACAAGGAAAGCCCTTAGGCTGAAATCAAAACATGGTCACACAATTCATGAGAGTGTGGATATTCAGATGATGATTTTCAGGTAGTGGTGAGAAATCTGAGAAAAATTTAATAATATAGCAAGCAACAAAGATTTAGAAAATAATTTAGAAGACCATTATGGCAGAGAGAAACCAAAAAAGTCTACATTCTCCAGATAAGTCAGAGAATCTAGTTCCCAGTGTTACTCTGTGGGCATTAGAATCACTCTGGCAAGATCCCCAGAATAGAAATTCCAGAGCCTCAGTTTCCACGATTGTTATTCATGATATCTGGAGTGACGCCAGAATGTTTATTTATATATCTGCTATTTATTTTTGGTAATTCATCCCTGTTTCAACCGCTGCAGTAGGTCTAGTAAATGTCAAGTGATGTTGTTAACACTAATGTATTCCATCAAAGTGTGTTAGTCACTCAGTCATATCCAATTCTTTGTGACCCCATGACTGTAACCCACCAGGTTCCTCTGTCCAAGGAACTTTCCAGGCAAGAATACTGGAGTGGGTTTTCCATTCCCTTCTCCAGGGGATCTTCCCAATCCAGGGATTGAACTCTCGTCTCCTGCATTGCAGGCATATTTTTTACTATCTGAGCCACAAGGCAAGCCCCAATCCACCAAAGGGCACCTCTTTTCCTGGTTTTATGGAGAAGATGTGTACTACATTGGGAGAAAGAAAAATAACACTATCAAAACAAATAGCTTATCTCATAGAATCCTATGGGAAAACCAATCTTGTGTACATTAACTTTTCCAAAAACCCCAATGAGGCCTGCTGAAATTTATTTAATAACTAACTATTCTGATGTTTTTTCCTTACCCTCCATTCATGCCACAGAGCTCTGTAGACCCATTTACTGGAAAGGTCTTCATTTAAATGCACTAGAAAATACACACAGTGCTTTGGTAGAGGGAACAAATGAATGACGAGCCCTTTTGATTTGTTGATACAGTGTACATTTATTTCAATCTAGTATGGTCCTAAAGAAATACAAGCTATTTTAGAGAGTTAGTCTGCCATCTAATATACAAAACATAGGTAGATATTCTTTATTCAGTTTTAATTAGGATACCACCTGGAGCTCATAAAAGGATTGGCTGACAGATTTGGCTACAGAAGATTTCAGACATCTTTAGGATTAAGTCTCCATAATTAAAGTTAAAAGATAAACAGAAGTCTGGAAGAAGCATTTACTACACTGCATAAAAAGAAACAAAGCCTCTCATTAAAAAGAATTTCTAGGAATCATAAAGAAAAAGATCCAAAGAGAGATGGCAAAGGATCTCAACAGACAAGTAACAGGGAACAATACAAATAACCAAGGAAGGTAAGACTTGTCCTGACTCATAAGTAATCACAAAAGGCAGATGAGGAATCAATTTGACATTATTTTTGTTTAGGATCTTGATAAAACTTTTTTTTTTTTAAATCACGATAAACAGTGACAGAGAATGTATGAAAATGGTAGTCAACTTGTGGGAATATAAATTGTTTTGTGTCCTTTTTGAATATAATATGGTAGTATCTCTAAATTTTAAATTGCCATATCCTTTGGCCTGACAATTCCAATACAATCTAGCTTACAAAAATGCTAGTGTATATGATCAAAGATTTTTGAGATTGTCAGTTTCAGATTTATTTATAATACTAAAAAAAAGTGGAAATAACCTAATTATGTATCAATAGAGTAAAAATAAACCATGAAATGCTTTCCAGTAGTTCAAAGAATGAGATAGATGTGTAGGTCCTAATTAAGAAAGATCTCCTTGCTATATTAAGTGAAAAATACATAAATTCATACAATAATACATATAGTATGATTGAATTTATTTTTAAATTTATATGGTTGCATGTATGCCTATGGGCTTCCTTGGTAGCTCAGATGGTAAAGCATCTGCCTACAATGCAGGAGACCCGGGTTTGATCCCTGGGTTGGGAAGATCCCCCTGAAGAAGGGAATGGCTACCCACTCTGGTATTCTTGCCTGGAGACTTCCATGGACCGTGGAGCCTGGTAGGCTACAGTCCATGGGGTCGCAAAGAGTCAGACACGACTGAGCGACTTCACTCACTCACTCACTCACTCATGTCTGCATATATGCATGGAGAAATATTTTACATAATCTAGATGAATATAACATAAGAGTGGCTACTTCAGGGGAAGGGAATAAGTGGGAATTCATGGAAAGTTTTCATAATTTAATCTGTCTAAATATTTTTATAATATAAACATATCCTTGTGTAACTGAAAAGTAAAAAAAAAATATTTATTAATTTTCCTAATATTGGAGCAAAGCTATCAAGTTAAAGAACTCTTAAACAAAAAGTCATCTTGACTATCACTATTCTAATACTAAAAAAAAAAAATCCCTGAACTGCCCTGCTGTGTTTATCCTTGATTGAATCCTAGTATTATGTTTAAAAAAGTATATTAAAATGTAACTATTTACAAATGGCCAATAAGCATATGAAAAGATACTCAACATCACCACTTAGTAGAGAAATGTAAATTAAAACTATAGTGAAATATTAGCTCACACCCGTCAGAATGGCTATCATCAAAAAATCTGCGAACAGTAAATGCTGGAAAGGATGTGGAAAGAAGGGAACCCTCTTGCACTGGTGGTGGGAATGTAAATTGATACAGCCACTATGAAGAACAATATGAGGATTCCTTAAAAAAACAAGGAAAGGAACTACCATATGACCCAGAAATCCCACCACGGGGCATATACCCTGAGAAAACCATAACTGAAGAAGACACATGTACCCTGATGTTCGTAGCAGCGTTATTTACAATAACTAGGACATGGAAGTAACCTCCATGTCCATAGGCAGATGAATGGATAAAGAAGATGTGGTACAAATATGCAGTGGACTATTACTCAGCCATTAAAAAAGAATGAGCCAGTTCTAGTGAGGTGGATGAACCTACAGCCAGTTATACAGAGTGAAGTCAGAAGAGAAAAACAAATATCACATATTAATGCATAAATATAGAATCTAGAAAAATCGTATTGTTGAACCTATTTTCAGGGATGGAATGGAGACTCAGATATAGAGAATGGACTTGTTGACATAGAAGGGGAAGGAGAGAACGGGTCGAATGGACAAAGAAACTGGTGAGAAAGATAGCCAGTGAAAAGTTGCAATATAATGTCGGGAGCCCAGTCTGCTCTATGATGATCTAGAGGGGTAGGTTGGGGGGAGTGGAGGGAGGCTCAAGAGAGAGGTGATATATGTCTAATTATGGCTGATTAACACTGTAGGGCAGAAACCAACACAGCATTGTAAAGCAATTTTCCCCCAATTAAAAATAAATTAAAAAGCACATGATGTTGTTGTTCATTTGCTAAGTAGTGTCCGACCCTTTGCCACTCCATGGACTGCAGCACGCCAGCCCTCCCTTCCCTCACTCTCTCCCAAAGTTTGCCCAAGTTCATGTCCATTGAATCCCTGATGCTGTCCAACCATCTCATCCTCTGCCACCCGCTTCTCCTTTACCTTCAATCTTTCCCAGCAACTGGGTCTTTTGCAATGAATTGCAATCAGGTGGTCAAAGTACTGGAGCTTCAGCTTCAGCATCAGTCCTTCCAATGAGCATTCAGGGTTGATTTCCTTTAGGATTGACTGGTTTGATCTTAATGTCCAAGGGACTCTCAAGAGTCTTATCCAGCACCACAATTCAAAAGTATCTTTCTCTTAAAAAATAATAAAATGTAACTAATTTATGATCAAATAAAAAGTTTAAGGTGTGGGTATGTCAAAAAGCTACTGGAGATCAGTGGAGAAATAACTCCAGAAAGAATAAAGGGATGGAGCCAAAGCAAAAACAATACCCAGCTGTGGATGTGACTGGTGATAGAAGCAAGGTACTATGCTGTAAAGAGCAATATTGTATAGGAACCTGGAATGTCAGGTCTATGAATCAAGGCAAATTGGAAGTGCTCAAACGAGAGATGGCAAGAGTGAATGTCAACATTCTAGGAATCAGCGAACTGAAATGGACTGGAATGGGTGCATTTAACTCAGATGACCATTATATCTACTACTGTGGGCAGGAATCCCTCAGAAGAAATGGAGTGGCCATCATAGTCAACAAAAGAGTCCAAAATGCAGTACTTGGATGCAATCTCAAAAATGACAAAATGATCTCTGTTTGTTTCCAAGGCAAACCATTCAATAATCCAAGTCTATGACCCAACCAGTAACGCTGAAGAAGCTGAAGTTAAACGGTTCTATGAAGACCTACAAGACCTTTTAGAACTAACACCCAAAAAAGATGTCCTTTTCATTATAGGGGACTGGAATGCAAAAGTAGGAAGTCAAGAAACACCTGGAGTAACAGGCAAATTTGGCCTTGGAATACGGAATGAAGCAGGGCAAAGACTAATAGAGTTTTGCCAAGAAAATGCACTGGTCATAGCAAACACCCTCTTCCAACAACACAAGAGAAGACTCTATACATGGACATCACCAGATGATCAACATGGAAATCAGATTGATTATATTCTTTGCAGCCAAAGATGGAGAAGCTGTATATAGTCAGCAAAAACAAGACCAGGAGCTGACTGTGGCTGAGACCATGAACTCCTTATTGCCAAATTCAGACTTAAATTGAAGAAAGTAGGGAAAACCACTAGACCATTCAGGTTTGACCGAAATCAAATCCCTTATGATTATACAGTGGAAGTGAGAAATAGATTTAAGGGCCTAGATCTGATAGATAGAGTGCCTGATGAACTATGGAATGAGGTTCATGACATTGTACAGGAGACAGGGATCAAGACCATTCCCATAGACAAGAAATGCAAAAAAGCAAAATGGTTGTCTGGGGAGGCCTTACAAATAGCTGTGAAAAGAAGAGAAGCGAAAAGTAAAGGAGAAAAGGAAAGATATAAACATCTGAATGCAGAGGTCCAAAGAATAGCAAGAAGAGATAAGAAAGCCTTCTTCAGTGATCAATGCAAAGAAATAGAGGAAAACAACAGAATGGGAAAGACTAGGGATCTCTTCAAGAAAATCAGAGATACCAAAGGAACATTTCATGCAAAGATGAGCTCGATCCAGATAATCACGATGGTGTGATCACTGACCTAGAGCCAGACATCTTGGAATGTGAAGTCAAGTGGGCCTTAGAAAGCATCACTACGAACAAAGCTAGTGGAGGTGATGGAATTCCAGTTGAGCTATTTCAAATCCTGAAAGATGATGCTGTTGAAAGTGCTGCACTCAATATGCCAGCAAATTTGGAAAACTTAGCAGTGGCCACGGGACTGGAAAAGGTCAGTTTTCATTCCAATCCCAAAGAAAGGGAATGCCAAAGAATGCTCAAACTACCGCACAATTGCACTCATCTCATACACTAGTAAAGTAATGCTCAAAATTCTCCAAGCCAGGCTTCAGCAATATGTGAACCGTGAACTTCCTGATGTTCAAGCTGGTTTTAGAAAAGGCAGAGGAACCAGAGATCAAATTGCCAACATCCGCTGGATCATAGAAAAAGCAAGAGAGTTCCAGAAAAACATCTATTTCTGCTTTATTGACTATGCCAAAGCCTTTGACTGTGTGGATCACAATACACTGTGGAAAATTCAGAAAGAGATGGGAATACCAGACCACCTGATCTGCCTCTTGAGAAATTTGTATGCAGGTCAGGAAGCAACAGTTAGAACTGGACATGGAACAACAGACTGGTTCCAAATAGGAAAAGGAGTTCGTCAAGGCTGTATATTGTCACCCTGTTTATTTAACTTATATGCAGAGTACATCATGAGAAATGCTGGACTGGAAGAAACACAAGCTGGAATCAAGATTGCCAGGAGAAATATCAATAACCTCAGATATGCAGATGATACCACCCTTATGGCAGAAAGTGAAGAGGAACTGAAAAGCCTCTTGATGAAAGTGAAAGCGGAGAGTGAAAAAGTTGGCTTAAAGCTCAACATTCAGAAAACGAAGATCATGGCATCCAGTCCCACCACTTCATGGGAAATAGATGGGGAAACAGTGTCAGACTTTATTTTTCTGGGCTCCAAAATCACTACAGATGGTGGCTGCAGCCATGAAATTAAAAGACACTTACTCCTTGGAAGGAAAGTTATGACCAACCTAGACAGGATATTAAAAAGCAGAGACATTACTTTGCCAACAAAGGTTCGTCTAGTCAAGGCTATGGTTTTTCCTGTGGTCATGTATGGATGTGAGAGTTGGACTGTGAAGGCTGAGCACAGAAGAATTGATGCTTTTGAACAATGGTGTTGGAGAAGACTCTTGAGAGTCCCTTGGACTGCCAGGAGATCCAACCAGTCCCTCTGAAGGAGATCAGCCCTGGGATTTCTTTGGAAAGAATGATGCTAAAGCTGAGACTCCAGTACTTTGGCCACCTCATGTGAAGGGTTGACTCATTGGAAAAGACTCTGATGCTAGGAGGGATTGGGGGCAGGAGGAGAAGGGGACGACAGAGGATGAGATGGCTGGATGGCATCACTGACTAGATGGACCTGAGTCTGAGTGAACTCTGGGAGTTGGTGATGGACAGGGAGGCCTGGCGTGCTGCAATTCATGGGGTGGCAAAGAGTCCGACACGATTGAGCAACTGATCTGATCTGATCTGATGTCAAAAAGGGAATTTTGGTAAAAACTAGTTTGCGTGTTCAATTCCCCCATCTCCCAAAGCATTAGCTGATAAAAGCTGTTGTAAGTTTGAGTATATATGTAACTGATTCTCAGGCAAAATGAAATCATTATCCTATAAGTAGGTATTTCCCATTTCATGTGTGCCCCCCAGCTTCACTGCATCTCTAGATACATCATACTTCTCTAAATGAAGAGAGTTCACTTTCTATACTGGGTTGAAGCCTATCATCCTCATCTTTGCTGTGAGATCAACAGCCATATTAATGCTAATTAAGCATCTGCGGTCCTTTCCATGTTAGAAATCCCCTGCAATCTCCCCTAAGCTGCTGGGGGTCGTCACTTTTACTACAGGAGATCGCTTGCATCAGTGAAGCTCATTTTAACCGTTTGTCCTGTTATCCCTGAAAAGGGAAGTTCTACCCAAATCCCAGGAGAGCTGTAAACTTTATTTCCGAGGTTAATTAAACTCAGCAAAGTTTGCTACCTTCCCCAAAGCGGGGCGTCTCCGCATAAAAATACCCTCCAATGGACCATCCAATGCTGATAATACAAGTCAGAGGTAGAGACATTTGGAAACAGAAAGAGTGGAATTTCCTTTCTTTGCTTGTGTGTGCGTTTCGGGGGGCGGGGCGGGTTGGGAGGTGAAAGAGAGAGATGTGTACTTTGTCTCTGGGGAGGAATGGGTCCTATAATGGATGGCATTCTTAAAAAAAAAAAAAGAAATATATATATATATATATATATATATATATATATGCATTTTTCCCTTCTGAATAAAGGAAATGAAGCCGATCTCTCTCCATTTGATCCTAATCCCCTCTCCCCCGCCTCAAGTGGCCCGGGAGCACCCTCTTTTCTTTCTTTTTTTTTTTTTAATAAAAGGCTGGCAGAGCAAGCCATTCACGCTCTCTCCTTTGATCACCTCGGAACTGTCAGCCCGTGCCGCTGTTTTCCTCCCAGCTCTTGTTCCTGCCTAAAAGTGGAAGTAATACCCACTGAAAGAAATACCCTAGGTGTCCTGCAAAGCATCAATCTATTTCTGCTTTTGCTTCTTTCTTCCTGAGGCCCACCCTCCCAGCTCGAACAAATCCCCCTCTTCCTCCCTCCTTCCCCTTTCAGCAGAAGCCCGGTTCCTTTGGAGACACCCTCCCCTGCGCCGGGGGTGACCCCCGGGGACCCCGGTTGTCTGAGACGCTACCACCCGGCCAGACGGGGGAGGCTCCGCCCCGCCCCTGCCCCGCCCGCGCGGAACAGGCTCCCGCAGGCAGCTGCGTTCGCGTGCGCTGCCTTTTTTTTTTTTTTTTTTGCTTTCTGGAAGGCATGCATTGTTTTCCGATGGAGGCGGCCTTTCTCTGACCCCCGAAATTCCTCCCTTTTCCTTCCCCCGCCCGGGACTTGGGATGGCCCCGCGGACTCCCCCTGGCCGGCTTTTGGGTCTCCGGCGGAGTGCTGGGGAGGCAGCGCCCCAGCTTGCGTTCAGCTGCGAGCGTTTGCTAAGCCGGCAGCTTCCAGACGGCGCAGTGAACACTTTACTGCGCGTGTTCCCATCTCTTGTTTACAGCTGCGATTATAAGCAATCTGGGTCCCCTCTTATCATCGTGTCAGGCAGTGATATGTCGTTTGTAAATATTATTCAAAGGAAATAATTTGCGAAGGCAAAGAATTACAAGCACAGAGTATATGGACCGTGAGGTTTGTCCTAATGTGTTTACCAGGAGAAGAATGGGGGCTGGGATGGGGGAAATTACGGGGGGAGGGGGACTCCGAGGGATTCAGATTTTGCGACAGTGACATAACTAATTAAACTTAATGTTGCTTAAAAGCCTTTGCTCTGTTTCTGAAATTGCTCGAAAGTATGCATTATTAAAAAAAAAAAAAGATGATGTAGAAAGGGGAGGGAGGACTCAGAATGACTGAATACAACTCATTGTGCTGGCTCAAAAAACGTCAAACTGCAGTGGAAAGAAATACAGCATTGCAGACTGGTGTGCTGAGGCCCCAGTGAGGGAAGTTGGATCTGCTAAGTGGAAAATTCCTGCGGAGGACGTGTTTCCATTTCCAATGGGAAGAAAGAGGGTGTTGTTGGAAGCTGGCAATTCTTTGGAAAATACAGAAAACACAGGGAAGATGACAAAATGACCTCCCTGAACTCTGAGAAATTAAGCAAACAAATTGTTTCAGCCAACATACCACATTCTTATAGTGCCTGTCCTTGAATAACAAGGCTGAGCTACACGTTCACTTAGATGCTGAATCTCAGCTCTCCCTGCCTGATCCCCCAGGCCTCCTGAGAGGAAAGAGATGATATTTTAGGTACTGGTGAGGGTAGAGGAGCAGGACTGAGGAGCCTGTATGTGAGGACATGTGTGCTCAGGCACATGCTGACTTTGCACGCTGAATACTAAAATGTTGGTGGCATCTTGAGGATTTCAGTTTACGTTCCATTTCTTTTTTTGAACAGAGAGAACCTCAGCACCCAAGGGGAGTCCACTGGATTTTTACTAGTCAGGGCTGGTCTCTGTAAGAAGTTAGTGGGGTTTCTTCAAAGGATAACTTGGATTGGATCAGGAAGCCCTGGTACTTAAGGGAGCAGAGGCAAGAGGGAACACATTTAAGAGCTGATGGGAAGGCATCCTCCTATACCTGTCACTAGAATTATATTTTGTGTCATCTAAACCTATCCTGGTAGAGGAAAACGGAGGCAAATCAGAAGTCATCATTTTGATTGTTTTGCAAAGCTTCTGTTAGAATGAAAGGGGGGAAAATGCATGGAAAGTTCTGTGTACCCACAAAGAAGTCCAAATGATCTTCATTTGCTATGCTAATCCGTTCTCTGTCAGGTCTACAACATACTGACAGCCTGAAAAAACTTGTTTTGCTTTTATGGCTGTGGCTTATGTTGTGGGAGGGGGGTGTTGGGTGGTACTTTTAATACAATCCCTGACCATAATAGTCTGAGAATTAACTGTTGAATTATATTGAAAAGTATTTATGACAACTCTGCCATTTTTAAGCTAATTTACTTATTTATTTTTATTATTGCCCACAGCATGTGGAATCTTCTTGAGCAGAGATTGAACCCATGTCCCCTGCATTGGCAGGCAGATTCTTATCCACTGTACCACCAAAGAAGTCCTTGTTATTTTAATTAAAAATCACAGATTGCCATATAAATGTATATAGTCAAATTTCACCTGCTGACAAACCTAAGGAATAAATCCGTATTTCCTGTACAGTTCAAGTACTGTGTCTCCTTGCATTTCAAGTTTACTTGGGTATGTAAATGGCAACTACCATTTAATTCAGGGGCAGTTATTAAACTACATCTGATTGCCAAAGTAATGCTGATAATTGATGGACAAAAATGATATGTTAGTTAATATAATTAAATGTAGATGTTCTTGTCCTTTCAAACAGTCCAGTTTGTCTTTTAAAAAGTTAAAAGAGCTTTATTGAGATATAATGCATAGACCATAAATTTCACTTTTTAACTGTTTATTCAATGGTTCTTAATATATTTAGAGTTGTACAACTGTTGTTTACAATTTTATTTTTAAAACACTTTCATCCCTCTAAAAAGAAATATTGCAATCATTTACAATCACTGTCCATTCCCACTTCTGACGTAAATGAATACAGCCTAGTTTCTGTCTTTGTACATGTACCATTTAGGGACATATTATATAAATGGGATTGTACAGTGTGTGTGTGTGTCTGTGTGTGTGTGTTTGGTTGCTTTCACTGAGTATAATGTTTTTGAGGTCCATCATGTTGTTCCTTTTTAGTGACCTAGTATTTCATTGTACAAATATACCATACTTTATTTCTCCATCAGTAATGGACATAAGAGTTGATTATACTTCTGGGCTACTGTGAATAGTGCTACCGTGCATCTTTATATACAAGTCTCTGTATGTACATATGTTTTCTTTTCTTTTTGGTGATACCTAGGTGTGATATTATTGGATCATCTAGTAAATCTATGCTTAACTTTGAAAGGAATAGCCAGTTTTGTTTTTTTAAGTGGCTATATAATTTTACTTTCTTACCAATAATGTATGAGGGTTTCAATTGCTCCAGATAGTAACCAACACTTTTCACTGTATATCCTTTTTATTAGAGCCATTCTGATGGGTGAAAAATGGAATTTTATCATGGTTTTGATTAGTATTTCCTAATGACCAATGATGTGTGTCTTTACACCTGCTTTTAGACTTCCATGCATCTTTTTGGAAGAAATGTGGTTTAAATCATTTGTCCATTTTTTAATTGGGTTATTTTCTTTTTATTATTGACTTGTAGCAGTTCTTCTTATATTCTGCAATGAGCCTCTTATTAGAATTATGAGTTGAGAGTACTTTTCCCAGTCTGTAGGTTGTTTTGTCACTTTCTTAATGTTGTCTTTTGAAGCACAAACATTTTTATTCTGATTAAATTCAACTTTCCAATTGTTTTCCATTTATCACTTGTGCTTTTGTTGTCATACCTAAAGTTCTTACTATTTTATTATTCCTGTCTTTTTAGGGAAGAAAGATCTGAGATCTTTCAATATTTTAGATTCAAC
Source organism: Bubalus bubalis (assembly GCF_019923935.1). Lineage (NCBI taxonomy): Eukaryota > Metazoa > Chordata > Mammalia > Artiodactyla > Bovidae > Bubalus > Bubalus bubalis. The sequence continues at coordinate 166,457,639 of NC_059158.1, forward strand.
TGAGCATGTAAAATGAACTTGATGTTGCAAGCTTTTGAGACTACCTGATTGCTTGAACTTGATAAGCCATATATGCATTTCTTTAGTCAATATTAAGTAAGGTCACAGCTAAATTTTTTAGTGTCCAAGACAAAGAGGCTAATATCTAAAATTTTTTAAATTTTAAAAAATTTCAGCAGTTCACCCACTTTTATTCTTCCATTTACTACTCTGTATTTGAAAGTGGATTTCTTGGATTTAATAGAAACAGAGAAGTAAAATTATAAGGCACTCTTTAATACTTTTTTAAAGATACAAATGGAAATTTGTAATTTATTAAACTGATTAATGTAGTTTATTTTAAATTTAATGTTTTTCTCATTTTCAAGTCACATTTGCATTATTATAATGAAAAAGTGCCTTTTTAAGTTTTAAAATTCACTCTTGGGACTTCTCTGACAGTCCTCCCTTTCCAATGCAGGGATGTGTGTTCAATTCCTGATCATGGAGCTAAGATTCCACATGCCTTGAGGCCAAAAAAACTCTCCCTAGACTTAAAACAGAAGCAATATTGTAACAAGTTCAATTGAACCTTTAGAAACAAGTAGATGATATAAAATAAAATTTACTCTTCAGTGTTGTTCCAGACAAATTGCAGAAGCAAATGGACCTAACATTATTTACCCAACACGCATTTTTTAATAATTTTCTATGTGCCTATCACTCTATCAAAATAGAAAACTCAGCTGAAATGGTCCTGATGATTTATCCTTTAAAACATTTTAAAAGTCATATATAAGCGACTTGGATTTGAGGGCAAAGTCACTGATCCACCTTTACAATCTGAAGATTTCTAATAATAGGTCCTCTCTGAGTTTCAGAATGCCTGAGTCACTTACAGTTTTTTAAGTTCCAAATGTATTTTAAAAAGTGACAGAGTTGTGAAATTGTAGTATATATATAAAATATACATTAACACTTTTTAACATATATAATGCAATATGCATATTCACTCATAGGATACATTTCAATATTATAAAAATTATCACCTTATGGTATGCTGCATTTATGAGGTGTCATGAGGAGTTCGTCAAGGCTGTATATTGTCACCCTGCTTATTTAACTTATATGCAGAGTACATCATGCGCAATACCAGGCTGGATGGAACACAAACTGGAATCAAGACTGCCGGCAGAAATGTCAATAACCTCAGATATGCAGATGACACCACCCTTATGGTAGAAAGTGAAGAACAACTAAAGAGCTTGTTGAGAAAACTAAGATCATGGCATAGGGTCCCCTCACTTCATGGCAAATAGATGCAGAAACGATGGAAATAGTGACAGATTTTATTTGGGCGGGGGGCAAAAATCACTGCAGATGGTGACTGCGGCCATGAAATTAAAAGACGCTTGCTCCTTGGAAGAAAAGCTATGACCAACCTAGGCAGCATATTAAAAAGCAGAGACTTTTCTTTACCAACAAAGGTGCGTCTAGTCAAAGTCATGGTTTTTCCAGTAGTCATGTATGGATGTGAGAGTTGGACTATAAAGAAAGTTGAGTGCTGAAGAATTGATGCTTTTGAACTGTGGTACTGGAGAAGACTCTTGAGAGTCCCTTGAACTGCAAGGAGATCCAACCAGTCAATCCTAAAGGAAATCAGTCCTGAATATTCATTGGAAGGACTGATGCTGAAGCTGAAACTCCTATACTTTGGCCACCTGATGCAAATACCTGACTCAATGAAAAAGACCCTGATGCTGGGAAAGATTGAAGGTGGGAGGAGAAGGGGATGACAGAGGATGAGATGGTTGGGTGGTATCACCGACTTGATGGACATGAGTTTGAGCAAGCTTGGGAGTTGGTGATGGACAGGGAAGCCTGTTCTGCTGCTGTCCATGGGGTTGCAAAGAGTCAGACATGACTGAGGGACTGAACTGAACAGAACATTTAGTGTATTTTACTTAGCTTTAGAGACAAAAGCTTTAAGGTGATGATGAACATCTTTCAAGCTGGGAGAAAGTCTAAGAATGTCTAAAATTTTATTTGAAGGCAATGCCAAAAGTCTAAATTTGAACTCATTTATCATTCCCTTGCCCCATATGAAAATATGCTTTGTCAGAAGATTGTCCTCATCCTTTCCATTAAATACTGCCACTTGTGTGGGTGCCCATATTCTATGACTCTAATGGGAAGCTGATCTTTTCTCTACCTGGAATGAAAGTTACAACATTGATAGTAGATGATATTGTACACCAGAATCCATGTCAATTGTAGTAGGCAATAGAGAAGATATTGCTGAAATGTTATACTATTTTAATGCAGTTTTATTTCTCCTTTAAATCATTGAACATCTATATCCTTCTGCTTCCCAGAGAGACCCTTGTGGATTATCACCTGAGAGTCTGAAAGGGTTGTTAAGAGACTTAACAGGAAAATGGGTTCACAGGGAATGTCTGGATGAAAGATGATGTCAGACTTAGCTAACTAGACCATGGAGTTTACTTAAGGGAGTTCCAGATAGGAAGAATAGCAGGGAGAAGCTCATCCTTTCCAGCCCCTGGGGATTGGAAGAAAGAAGCATAAGGTTCTACTCCTACCCTCAACAACCTGCTAATTGCTTGATAGGGACAAATCCAAAGAAGATAGTGACTTTAGTAAAAACTCGGACAAGTTGGAGGCAGGTTTATGGGAGGATTCTAAAATCATTATAGTTTTTCTTCTTTCCATACTTTGATCTATGGTAGACTGAGCTATTTGGGAATTTGAGAGCTGCCCCATACCTATTTGGGGGCCTGCTGAATAAAGGTTGACCCCATTGGGCAGCAGGGTTGGAAAAAGGAGGCCTTGATGTTTAGCAAGATCTAATTGCCCTCAATTCCTGTTTAGAAATAGACAGGATCCCCTCTATAGCTCAAAACTTCTCCAGGTGGCCTCCTAGAAGCTTGTACAATAGTATGGAGTAAATAAACAGCTGCTGTATTTTACATTCCCGGGCTTGGATGAATGAAGCCATTTGTGCTTCCAAGAGAACAAAAAACACCTTGCAGATTCAGGGTGAGGGGAGGGTGGAATAAAGCAAGAAAAAAAGGAACAGAAAAGGAAAAGAAAGCTCAAACAAAACTTTTTCTGCTAGAGGGTGGGAGCAGAAGGAGAATTCAGAGGGATTCTGAATAATGCCAGTGGAAGCTTGTTGTTTAGTCACTATGCCATGTTCGACTCTTTTGCCACCCCTATGGACTGTAGTCCATCAGGCTCCTCTGTCAATGGGATTTCCAGGCAAGAACTGGAGTTAGTTGCCATTTCCTTCCCCAGGGGATCTTTGAGACACAGGGATCAAACCCATGTCTACTGCATTGAAGGTGGGTTCTTTACCTCTGAGCCACCAGGGAAGCATTAATAGGAATTAAGTTTCCAGTTAATTTGAGTTGGTTGGGTTGAGAAGAAAGCAGCTAGCTATGAGAACAAGACACAAAGAGTCAATCATTTGTCCTGTGGAAAGACTCCAACTTGAAAATATTTCTAAGAATGTTCCCTTTGGGTATCTAATGCTACAGAGTTCCTTATAAGATACGCTGACCAGGCTTCTGGTTGGCAGCAGCATAACTTGTGGTGTAAAAATGTTTGATTAAGAAAGGGTTGTTTTTAAAGGCACTGAATGCAATGATTCAAAATATAGACCACCATAACTCCTCAGATTTAAGTCTTCGTAAAGAGTCAGACACAATTTAGGGAATAAACCACCAACACATTTTAGACTACCAAGCATAGTACTGGATCTGTGTCCAAAAGGGCTCTGCTCTATTTTTGTTTTGTTTTGTTGGTTTTATTTGTTTGTTTTACTTTGTTTTCTATTTTGGAATCACACTTTGAAGAAAGTACTTGTCCATCCATCAGAAACATCTATTTTGTTTTTGGCTGTGCTGGGCTGCATGCTGCATTTTAGTTCAGTTCCCTGACCAGAGATGAATCTTGTGCCCCCTGTAGGGGAAGCACAGTCCTAACCGCTGAATGAGCAAGGAATTCCCTGTTCTCTTCTATTCAGTTCAGTTCAGTTCAGTTGCTCAGTCGTGTCCAACTCTTTGCGACACCATGAATCGCAGCACACCAGGCCTCCCTGTCCATCACCAACTCCTGGAGTTCACTCAGACTCACGTCCATCTAGTCAGTGATGCCATCCAGCCATCTCATTCTCTGTCGTCCCCTTCTCCTCCTGCCCCCAATCCCTCCCAGCATCAGAGTCTTTTCCAATGAGTCAATTCTTCACATGAGGTGGCCAAAGTACTGGAGTTTCAGCTTCAGCATCAGTCCTTCTAAAGAAATCCCAGGGCTGATCTCCTTCGGAATGGACTGGTTGGCTCTCCTTGCAGTCCAAGGGACTCTCAAGAGTCTTCTCCAACACCACAGTCCAAAAGCATCAATTCTTCGGCGCTCAGCTTTCTTCACAGTCCAACTCTCACATCCATGCATGACCACTATTAGATATTATAAAGTTTTACATTTTGCTAGAAGACTGAGGGCTTCCCAGGTGGCGCTAGTGGTAAAGAACCCACCTGACAATGCAGGAAACATAATAAACATGGGTTTGATTTCTGGGTGAGGAAGATCCCTTGGAGGAGGGCATATGGACCTACTGCAACATTCTTGCCTGGAGAATCCTATGGACAGAGAGGAGCCTGGCAGGTTACAGTCCACAGGGTCCCACAGAGTCAGACACAACTGAAGTGACTTTGTGTGTGTACACGCGCACACACACACACACACACACAGACATACACAGAAGACTGAACTGCTTTTACATGACATTAAAAGCAGGAAACAATTGTACAAATTCATATTAAAATTCTTAAGTCTCAGGGTCTGAAGTTTGTTTATTTAGACAAAGCAGCTAAAATTTCAGCAGAATGACAAATGCTGCACTATTTTGTAAATAGATTGGGCATTTTACATGACACACAAAACGATGGATATGATTATAGACTAGGTCAAAGTACGACTGTGACCCTGGCATATATAACAACATCTTCTCTGATGGATGGACTAGTATTTTCCTCAATGTGTGATACCAGGAACTGCTTTTCTATGTGAAATCAACTGTAAAATATTTTTATTACATACACTCTGCTCTATGACATAATCAATTCTTCTCACAACCTTTACAGATGTATTCATTGAGCTAGGGTAAATCAATCATAGCCTTTGTGCTGGAATGTTAATTATAGTTTTTCTTTATGGCTCCGGGAGATATCTTAAGTTATCTATGAAAAATCCCATCCTAACCAAAGGAGGATTTGATGTCACTGTGTTGATGAGATTTGTACAAGTAAAACAAAATCCTTTATTGCCAATATCAGACACCAATGACTCAATAAGAACCTTTGGGGTGGAGGATGGGGGAATTCTTCTCTGGTTTCTGTAAAAAAACTCCCTAAAACTTAAAACCAAACACTTACTCCTCAGAGTTGATGTCGACTTCAATCTCTCCATCAGTACTGTGGAAAAATTATAGCTATCATTAAAAACAAACAAAAGCACAAAGCTTGGCATTTGGGAAGTTTAGAAGAAATAAACCCAATTATTCTTTATATAAGTTTTAAACCATCTGTGTAACAAGAAGTCACTTGTATGTTTCACCCCTGCCTTTCAGGGTAGCAAGAAGCCACCAGAATTTCTTAGTGCAATTTCACAACCCCAGGGCATTGCCACTCCAGTCCTGAGGTGGAGACTCCCTAGACATATGACTGTGGTGAATTAACTGCTCTAATGCTTTCTCTTCAACAAAAACCTGCTTTAATGAAAATATTTCACTTTCCAACATTTGACTTTATGTGCTGTAACTAACAGAGGTGATAGTAAATCTCCCCAAATTAAATCTGATTATGAAGGGGTAGACGGAAGAAGAATCAAAGCTACTGTATCATGAATTTAGATTCTTAAAAGCTGTACTATATTAAGTATAATTGTTATTACCAGGTCTTAAATGGTAAGGACATTTCTATTTCACCAATAAGAGAATTTGTCAAAGTGAAACACACTTGTAGTGTTATTAATGTGTTGTGTGTTAGTCACTTGGTTGTGTCTGACTCTTTGTAACCCCATGGACTGTAACCTACAAGGCTCCTCTGTCCATGGGATTCTTCAGGCAAGAATACTGGAGTGGACTGCCATTTCCTTCTCCAGTGGATGTTCCTGACCCAGGGTTTGAACCCAGGTATCCTGCATTGCAGGCAGATTCTTTACCATCTGAGCTATAGGCAAGTCCCTATAATTTTAATGTGTTAAAATTATTTAAAATACATGTATATTATAGATGTATATATTTGTATTTTAGATAATTTAAATACAATATATAAATATACATTAATATCTTATTTTTTATGCAGTATTATAAATATCTTGTATATATATATTGTTGCTGTGTAGTCATTAAGTCAAGTCCGACTTTTTTGTGACCCCCATGGACTGTAGCCCACCAGGCTCCTTTGTCCATGGGATTCTCCCAGCAAGAATACTAGAGTGGGTTGCCATTTTCTACTCCAGGGGATATTTCTGACCCAGGGACTAAACCCACGTGTTCTGTATTGGCAGGTGGATTCTTTGTCACTTGGGAAGCCCTGTATATATGTACAGACAGATAGTTAGACATAAGAGCTTGGTATATTTCATGATTTAGTGCTTAAAATTTTGATTAAATATGTTTTGGTTAAAAGAGAATGACACTATTTATGTCTATGTTTGAAACTACAAATTTTAGAAACTAAACTTAAAACCAGTACTGGCATCTTTGTGTTATTGTGATTTGCTTTTTGTGCTTCATAGTATTTGTACTGTATTTTTTACAAATTGAAGGTCTATGGCAACTCTGCATAAAGCAGATCTACTGATGCTATTTTTCAACACTCTTTGCCCACTTTGTGTCTCTGTGTCACATTCTGGTAACTCTCCCAGTATTTCAAACTTATTCATTACTTTTATATTTGTTCTGGTGGTCTGTGACCAGTACTCTTTGATGTTACTACTGCAACTTGCTGAAGGCTCAGATGGTGGCTAGCATATTTTAACAATAAAGTATTTTTAAAATAAAGAATGTACATTTTTAGACATAATAGTATTGCACCCTTAATAGACTACAGTATAATATGGCACCCCACTCCAGTACTCTTGCCTGGAAAATCCCATGGACGGAGGAGCCTGGTGGGCTGCAGTCCATGGGGTCGCTAAGAGTCAGACACGACTGAGTGACTTGACTTTCACTTTTCACTTTCATGCATTGGAGAAGGAAATGGCAACCCACTCCAGTGTTCTTGCCTGGAGAATCCCAGGGATGGGGGAGCCTGGTAGGCTGCCATCTCTGGGGTCGCACAGAGTCGGACACGACTGAAGTGACTTGGCAGCATAATATAAACATGGCTTTTACATGTACTGGGAAACCAAGAACTTCATGTGACTCACTTTACTGCAACATTTTACTATGGTAGTCTGGGATTGAACTTCTGATATCTCCAAGGTTTGCCTGTACTTTTAAATTTTTTAAATTGCACTTTGTATTCTCAAGAAAAGTTCACCCTTGGGATACAGGATTCCCTTGCTATCTGAAAGTAGAGTGTTCCTATGAAACATTTCATAAACCAGAATGGCTTAAATCAAGATGGTGACTGCAGCCATGAAATTAAAAGACGCTTACTCCTTGGAAGGAAAGTTATGACCAACCTAGATAGCATATTCAAAAGCAGAGACACTACTTTGTCAACAAAGGTCCGTCTAGTCAAGGCTATGGTTTTTCCTGTGGTCATGTATGGGTGTGAGAGTTGGACTGTGAAGAAGGCTGAGTGCCGAAGAATTGATACTTTTGAACTGTGGTGTTGGAGAAGACTCTTGAGAGTCCCTTGGACTGCAAGGAGATCCAACCAGTCCATTCTGAAGGAGATCAGCCCTGGGATTTCTTTGGAAGGAATGATGCTAAAGCTGAAACTCCAAGACTTTGGCCAACTCATGCAAAGAGTTGACTCATTGGAAAAGACTCTGATGCTGGGAGGGATTGGGGGCAGGAGGAGAAGGGGACGACAGAGGATGAGATGGCTGGATGGCATCACTGACTCAATGAACGTGAGTCTGGGTGAACTCCGGGAGTTGGTGATGGACAGGGAGGCCTGGTGTGCTGCGATTCATGGGGTCGCAAATAGTCAGTTCAGCGACTGAACTGAACTGAACTAAACAGATCCTGAATGCTATTTTTGCTTTTTCCATTTTTTTTTTTTGTAAAAATGAAACCACTCTTTAGATTTCTTTCAGTTAGCAAAAACAGGTACTAATATAGCTCTTTCATAAAAATTCAGTGGCATAAAGCAAATTTTCAAACAGCAGAGTATATCTGTTGTAATAAAAAGTCACAGGCTAAGGAATCTTTAAGAAATGTAGAACCAAGGAAAGGAAAGTTCCTAAAATACAGCTTAAGCAAGGGCCTAGGGAGAAAAATGATATCTTCTTCAGTAAAAGATTCATTTTTCTTTTTTTTTTTTCTGATTGGAGAGATTTTTTTTTTAAACTTTACATAATTGTATTACTTTGCCAAATATCAAAATGAATCTGCCACAGGTATACATGTGTTCCCCATCCTGAACCTACCTCCCTCCTCCCTCCCCATACCATCCCTCTGGGTCGTCCCAGTGCACCAGCCCTAAGCATCCAGTATCGTGCATCGAACCTGGACTGGCAACTCGTTTCATACATGATATTTTACATGTTTCAATGCCATTCTCCCAAATCTTCCCACCCTCTCCCTCTCCCACAGAGTCCATAAGACTGTTCTATACATCAGTGTCTCTTTTGCTGTCTTGTACACAGGGTTATTGTTACCATTTTCTAAATTCCATATATATGCGTTAGTATACTGTATTGGTGTTTTTCTTTCTGGCTTACTTCACTCTGTATAATAGGCTCCAGTTTCATCCACCTCATTAGAACTGATTCAAATGTATTCTTTTTAATGGCTGAGTAATAGTCCATTGTGTATATGTACCACAGCTTTCTTATCCATTCATCTGCTGATGGACATCTAGGTTGCTTCCATGTCCTGGCTATTATAAACAGTGCTGCGATGAACATTGGGGTACATGTGTCTCTTTCCCTTCTGGTTTCCTCAGTGTGTATGCCCAGCAGTGGGATTGCTGGATCATAAGGCAGTTCTATTTCCAGTTTTTTAAGGAATCTCCACACTGTTCTCCATAGTGGCTGTACTAGTTTGCATTCCCACCAACAGTCTTAAGAATGGGAGAAGATAATAGCAAACGAAGCAACTGACAAACAACTAATCTCGAGAATATACGAGCAACACCTACAGCCCAACTCCAGAAAAATAAATGACCCAATCAAAAGATGGGCCAAAGAACTAAATAGACATTTCTCCAAAGAAGACATACAGATGGCTAACAAACACATAAAAAGATGCTCAACATCACTCATTATCAGAGAAATGCAAATCAAAACCACTATGAGGTACCATTTCACACCAGTCAGAATGGCTGCAATCCAAAAGTCTACAAGTAATAAATGCTGGAGAGGGTGTGGAGAAAAGGGAACACTATTACACTGTTGGTGGGAAAAGATTCATTTTTCAATCTAACCATAAGTAATAAGCTTCGGAATTTTGTGAAAAATTCTTCTTAAATTTCAAAGAGTGATTAAAATATAAAACTATAAATATTATTGCTAACTTTAAGTACATAAGTTTCTCTTTAATGGTGTAGTTAAGCCAAAGTTATTTGATATTAAAAAATGATATGACATTAAAAAAAACCATTATTTCTTAATTCATTGTAGTTAAAGGGAATATTGGTGAAATGAAACTATTTTAGATAATTTTGAAAATGAGCCTTCTAAGATTTTCCATAAAATCAAGATTGAGCAGCACTGTCACGTTTCTCTTTTTTGTTACCAGCAATTGAAAGTTTTCCAGAAACTTAGATCTTGGTGCTGTGAGAATGCTTGCGATTGCAAATTAAGTCAACTGAAATCAAATTCACACATTAGATGAGACAGTATGAATGTCTGCAGAGCGGCATGATTTGAGTGCAAACCTGGTAGAATGCAGTTGTAATCACCACTTGAGATGCTCTGCACCCATAGCCACTTTTGATCTCAGCTGTAGCTGGCCCAGACACTGACCATCAATTGAGACACTTATGCTCACAGCCTTGACTGCATTCATTTTGGTTTTCTGTCCAGGAGTTTCTTAGCAGCTACAAAAGCCCATTGGCCCACTGCAGGCCTGCATTTGGAAATGCAGAGGAGTAAATAACCTCAGGACAGCCCACCCTCAGCCAAGGGGTCCTGACAGGTTTTTGCTTCCCATTACTCTGCATTCAATTGTTGCAAACTTCTCTAGAGAAATAAATTATTTTGCCCACAGCACTAGTGTCTAGAACACAGTCTTCTATTGGCTTCCCTCTTTCATTTTCTCTGCATCTTCACTTCCTCTTCCTGGGATCAGCTCTCAGATAAACTGCTGCTGCTGCTGCTAAGTCGCTTCAGTCGTGTCCGATTCTGTGCGACCCCAGAGACGGCAGCCCACCAGGCTCCCCCGTCCCTGGGATTCTCCAGGCAAAAACACTGGAGTGGGTTGCCATTTCCTTCTCCAATGCATGAAAGTGAAAAGTGCAAGGGAAGTCGTTCAGTCGTGTACAACTCTTTGCGACTCCATGGACTGCAGCCTACCAGGCTCCTCCGCCCATGGGATTTTCCAGGCAAGAATACTGGAGTGGGGTGCCATTGCCTTCAGATAAACTACCTTCACCCAAGTCCTCATCTCAGGGTTTGCTTTCTGAGGAACCCAAACTAAGAGACATAGCTCTTTAATGCACCTCATTTCAGTGATTCCATAGAAATAAGGAAAAGACAGAAGTAATGGTTGTTGGCTTTTGGCTGGCGGCCAATTTGCCTCATTTCAGTCTGCATGAAAATTGTTCTAGGAAAAGGCAAAAGGTATTTTGAAAAACCTCCAAAGCTTCTTGTTTATTTCCTTAACATTGATTATTTGAGTGTGTTCACATTATTTGCATTCAATATACAAGTTTTGCATCTTGCTTCATTGCTTGTTTACATGTCACTCAGTCGTGTCCGACTCTCTGGGACCCACGGACTGTAGGCTTCCAGGCTCCTCTGTCCATGGAATTCTCCGGACAAGAACCCTGGAGTAGATAGCCATGCCCTCCTCCAGGCGATCTTCCCAACCCAGTGATTGAACCCAGGTCTCCAGGACTGCAGGCAGATTCTTTACTGTCTGAGCCAAGAGAGAAGCTCCATTAAAGAGCAGAGGAAATACAATTGGTATCAAGTAGTGTCAACTATCACAATGCACTGCATGCAAACTTATGTGCTGAGTTCACTGAGTTAAATAATAGGAAAATTGACACTTAAGTAATACCTTCAGTGGGTAGTTTGTATATTTGTTTGTTTAGTGATATTTACCAGAGATTCTACGTAGGCTAAGAGAAAGTTATTTTTCCAGTTAAAAATAATGGAATACAAGCTGTAGTGCTCTGAATTTTTTCTATCCAACACATTTTAAGAATAGATCAGATATGAATAAAAAAGATTCCTGTAGTGCTCACTACCTCTTATTACTAGACACTATCAATGTTTGCCCCAAACATACTAGTGACAATTTTTCAGCCACAGTGATTTAGATAAACATACAACAAACACCTAGTTAAATTCAACACTTTTGTGTTTCTTCAACAATTTTTATCAGACCTGGAATAAAGGAAAATGTGACAAATGATAAACCAACCTTATTAGACAGAAATTAAATGGAAGACAAAGCAATTATGCAGTTATATATTTAAAATGTATCCTATATAGAATATATGAAAGAAAGTGAAAGTGTTAGTCGCTCAGTCATGTGGGACTCTTTGTGACCCCATGGGCTGTAGCCCACCAGGCTCCTCTGTCCATGGAATTCTCAAGACAGAATACTGGAGTGGGTTGCCATTTCTTTCTCCAGGGGATCTTCCCAACCCAGGGATTGAACCCGAGTCTCCTGCATTGCAGGCAGATTCTTTTATCATCTGGGCCACCAGGGAAGTCCTCTGTACATAGAACATATACATTCATGTAATATATAATATAGAATAAAACATGTATATAGAATAAAACATAATAGAGAATAAAACATGCAAAAATGTATATGTACATAGAACATATACATTTACATTATACATAATATAGAATAAATGATGCTAAAATGGTATAGGATAAAGTATATAATTGCAGTTGTAAATATAGAATTATATATTGTCAGACTTCTAAGAATAGAGAGGGTTAAACATTATTTTTAATTTGCCTTTCTGTCTTTGCAAATATTTAAGAATGATAGAAGTATGTATGTGATATCACTTGGTTAACTGATTTTGATATCCAAATAAAATACAAGTACTCACCTCACTGTGTATATTTGCATAATTTTAAGTATTTTGAATATGTATAAAAAAGAACTATCATACATATATACATACACATGCTAGCATGCATTATGAGAGAGGGAGAGAGACTGTGAGATTTTTCTGTCCCTATACATTTTGAATGAAAATGACTCAAGTTTCTTTTTGCTTCATGTCATTTGAGAAAATATTTTAAAAGAATGTCTTAAATATTTTGTAGAATTTATTTATAAAAATATTTTAAGTTCAATCAAATTACTACTTTGGAGCACTTAGATGTATACCATTTCCAAAAAAATGCAATGACCTTAGAAATTGTTTATAGCCACTTAAAGCAGAGGAAATCTCAGAACAATTAAGTCCCTCCCATCTCCCGTGATCCTTAAAAAACCTTGTTAAAACAGCATGATCTGATCTACAACATACATTCAGTCTCTAATGGTCTTGGCGACTCAAATTCATTTATTATTAATTTTTGATGAAATATTTAAATGATTTGCTCCTGTGCATGTTGGAGAAAAATAATGTATAATTGGGCCTTTTTTTTAATTAAAGAAACTTTAAAAAATAAAATCAACCTCCATTTGATTTTGAATTGTCCTTAACTTCTTCAGGAGGAAGACACAGAACTGAGTTTAGCTAGAGCGTGGTTGGCTTGTGAGCCAGGGCTTCTGGCAGCCACAAGATCCCTGCTCTGCTGGAAACCCTACCACAGAGCAGCTATGGCAAGAATTAAGAGGACATCAAAACCTCAAACAAGCTACATGCTGGTGGGTTTGGGGAAAAACAAGACACTTAAACATTCTTGGTATGGTTTCCTTGGAAACATCCATAACAGCAACTCTGTAATACCATGGGTTTCTGTTTTCTTAACCCTTCAGGGCATCAACTGAATGAAAACTTCCTTCAGGAAATATTTCAACTGACTAGGTGGACTGGAATAAATTACTCTCAATAATGTGTGTCCCTCTGACCCCTTCCCATAGCCCAAGGTGTGGGGGCCAGTGTAGGAGGGCAGTGAAGCGAGAAGAGAAAGGAATGTACGCATTCCAACTTGACTTTCCAGAGAATTTACTTCAGAAAAAAATTGCATGCATAGGGACTGTTTAAAGGTGACTTGTGGGGAAAAGTAATAAATACAACAAACAAATAAAAAACTAAATTGCCTGTGGAAATGCCCATCAAATATATTTAGTAATGGGGAAAATCCTAAACCAAAGAGTTGTATATAGTCACATTATCTAAAGTGACAGAAAACAGCTAACAGGCCTTGAATTGGGTGAATTCACAACGAAAGATGGGTTTACGAAAATTTTATTGGACCAATTTTACCTAACTTATAACCCAAAGGAGATAATTCAGAGCAATCATCTCATTCAATTAGCTGAGAAAATTATGCACTTAGCAAAGTTTGGGGATGGGAAAAAATATATAGGCATATTGTAGTCATTAAAACTTTGAAGTGTTCTATAAGGAACAAGATTACCAAAAGGTTTAATTATTTGGCATGTACTAAATAAAATGATTACATTATGATAACTAATAATGACAGTAACAACTATAAGCATAATAACAATAAGAAAACAAGGAAGATGTAGAAAAAATGTCTCCTACCAATATAAGATAATCAAAATTACCAGTGATATATCATTAATGAGACTTTTTCTTAATTTGATCCTTCATTAAAAATGTGATCAGATCTAGAAACATGGATTAGATTTTTCTTAAATTATTACCATTAGGGAATATTGTGGAGCTGAAGTAAATTAAGAAGCATACTACTCAAAAATATAATTGTTAATTCTTTCATCTAAGACTAATATCTTTATTCATCATTATATAATCTATATAATTAAATATCATAGATTTAATCTTAAAATCCTTATCTAAATTTAATAGCTGATATTTTCTAATCAGCAGAATCAGAGAATTGTATCAAATAGAATTTTGATTTAAAGAATTTTAGAAGTAACTGAGTTCAAATTATTTTAGTTTAAAATATATGATTTATAAGTAATTATTTGGAAGGAGTTACAAAATCATAAAACTTGTGGTTACCATGAGATTAGACTGCTAATGGTATTATTAATAATAATAACTAACAATTCTTAAGATCAGTAAATTTTTCTATATCTCTAAACTACTCAAAAAGAAACACATTTTTAATGAAATACTTTTCAGATTATTAAAAAATATTTATAGACTATATGACCCATAATATCAGAACATACAAATATTGTACTATTTTAACTATGAACACATAAAAATTGAAATATATAGACACTCTATATATACTGAAGAATGCTCAAAGTACCGCACAATTGCATTCATCTCACATGATAGTAAAGTAATGCTCAAATTTCTCCAAGTCAGGCTTCAACAATACGTGAACCATGAACTTTCAGATATTTAAACTGGTTTGAGAAAAGGCAGAGAAACCAGAGATCAAGTTGCCAACATCCGTTGGATCATCAAAAAAGCAAGAAAGCTCCAGAAAAACATCTATTTCTGCTTTATTGACTATGCTAAAGCCTTTGACTGTGTGGATCACCTCAAACTGTGGAAAATTCTGAAAGAGATGGGAATACCACACCACCTGACCTGCCTCTTGAGAAACCTGTATGCAGGTCAGGAAGCAACAGTTAGAACTGGGCATGGAACAACAGACTGTTTCCAAATAGGAAAAGGAGAAAGGAGTACATTAAGCCTGTATACTGTCACCCTGCTTATTTAACTTATATGCAGAGTACATCATGAGAAATACCAGGCTGGAAGAAGCACAAGCTGGAATCAAGATTGTCGGGAGAAATATTAGTGACCTCAGATATGCAGATGACCCCAACCTTATGGCAGAAAGCAAAAAACTAAAGAGCCTCTTGATGAAAGTGAAAGAGAGTGAAAAAGTTGGCTTAAAGCTCAACATTCAGAAAACTAAGATTGTGGCATCTGGTCCCATCACTTCATGGCAAATAGATGGGGAAAGAATGGAAAAAATGAGAGACTTTATTTTGGGGGGCTCCAAAATCACGGCAGATGGTGAGTACAGCCATGAAATAAAAACACACTTACTCCTTGGAGAAAAAGTTATGAACAACCTAGACAGCATATTAAAAAGCAGAGACATTACTTTGCCAACAAAGGTCCATCTAGTCAAAGCTATGGTTTTTCCAGTAGTCATGTATGGATGTGAGAGTTGGACTATAAAGAAAGCTGAGCACTGACAAATTGATGCTTTTGAACTGTGGTATTGGAGAAGACTCCTGAGAGTCCCTTGGACTGCAAGGAGATCCAACAAGTCCATCCTAAAGGAAATCAGTTCTGAATATTCATTGGAAGGACTGATGCTGAAGCTGAAACTCCTATACTTTGGCCACCTGATGCGAAGAACTGATTCATTGGAAAAGACCCTGATGCTGGAAAGACTGAAGGCAGGAGGAGAAGGGGACAACAGAGGATGAGATGGTTGGATGGCATCACTGACTCAACGGACATGAGTTTGAGTAAACTCCGGGAGTTGGTGATGGGTAGGGAGGCCTGGTGTGCTGCAGTCCATGGGGTCGCAACGTGTCAGACACGACTGAGTGAGTGACTGAACTGAACTGAACTATATATACCATAATCTTCAACTTCCTGTTTTATACCTTTAGGCCTAATCAGGCCTGTTACCACAGGAAATGTGGCTTTTGTTCACTCATAAAGATAACGGACCGTGGCTCCACCATCTTATCTTTTTGGAAAAGTAGACCTCATTGCCTCATCCAGTGAGGCCCCAAATATTTTCATTAGTGTTGTGGTCAGGCTGCTGAATTAGTAAGGATGCCATCTTAAAGAAAACCAAATAAAAAAAGAACACATGTGGAGGGAGAAGTTATGTACGTTTGGACCCAAAGCTACTAGCTAATGCAGTTCATGTAACTTATTGCTTATTTGACTCATGTACCTAGTTTATTAACTCGTTTGCAAGTAAAATAGGTAAATCATCCAGTTTCTGAGTGTTTCTTATAATTTGTGATAAAGGAATTGATAAAGTCTAAGAAGGTATCATGGTTTCTATTAACACCTGTTTCCTACCATAGAGACTTCAAGTTCTTCATGATATATCTGCATTTTCCCTTCCTGCCTGAAATGAGACTTAAGATACTGGGACAGAGTGAAGAAGTAAGGGATGAAACATCTTATAGAATTCTTTGTCCCCTTATAATACAGTACTATTTCATGACAGTTCACTCTTTGAAACCATTCAATGAATTCTCACTACATGAATGAGATTTTTCAGACGATTGTCCAGGTGTTAAACGCTAAAATACAAAAGACAATTTGAAAGGGAAAGAACATGTGAGAAGGAATAGTGAATCACACTGATAAAATAAGCCTCTTTATTAAAATCAAGTTTGATCAGGAAAGTAATAGACTACTCTTCTAGAAAATCATGGAGGTATCTACGTTACCATGTTACCATTGGCTACAGAAAATCTACATTAGAGAAAACACAACTTTTTCTTCTGTATCTGCCAAGGAGATATATTCCCTAGGAAGCATCTGAAAATGTTTCAAGATCTGCAAATAATGCCAGTGTGGTGTTTTATCCAAATGATTAACTATATGCCTGAGTCTAGCTAGAGAAGAAAGAGATGGGGAAATTTAGCAAGATAAATAAGACTGATAATCCCAAAACTTAACTTTAGCAGCTCTGACCCATCAACAAGAAGCCCTACATAAATTATAGCTCTCTTGGGAAACCACTCAGCATCTAGCATGCTTGTTGGTTATTGTTACCCTTTTTAAATTTTAAAAAAATTTTCCTTCTTTATCACTACCTATGCACTCATGCTCATTAAAGATCCTAAAGATCTTGTTCATTCTGTGGTCCAGACCTGCCTGATTTTTGACCGAATCTGAGCATCCTACCTTTGGATCCATCAATTCTTTCTGTCTCTGGCCAGGACAGGTACTTTCTTTACACCAACATAATCATCAGTAGACCTAAACCGTTGCACCTACCCACATAGTCTCTGTCCCTTAAACAGGAAGGCTCAACAGAAATCAGGGATACTATCCCTTAAACAGGATTCTATCCTTTAAACAGAAAGGCTCAACAGAGATCAGGGCACCCATGTTGTGCAACAGTTCATAAGAAAATCTGAAACACACAGAGAAGAAATGGAATATGGTGGTGAAAATACATGGTAGAAAGTGGGCTGATATCAGGAAGGAAGAGAGGAGAACATAGAAGTACGAATAATCAATGATGAAGCCTATTATTGTTTCCAAGAGAAATTAACACATGGACCAACAATCTTAAATCTAGAACCATAAGAATAGAAGCAGAGCAGGGGTGGTAAAGTGAGAGGAAGATGAACAGTGTCAAAAGTACAACAGCAGAAGTTCAGTTCAGTTCAGTCGCTCAGTTGTGTCCAACTCTGCTTCCCTGTCCATCACCAACTCCCGGAGTCCACCCAAACCCATGTCTATTGTGTCGGTGATGCCATCCAACCATCTCACCCTCTGTTGTCCCCTTTTCCTCCTGCCTTCAATTTTTCACAGCATCAGAGTCTTTTCCAATGAATCAGCTCTTCGCATCAGGTGGCCAAAGTATTGGCGTTTCAGCCTCAACATCAATCCTTTCAGTGAACACCCAGGACTGATTTCCTTTAGGATGGACTGGTTGGATCTCCTTGCAGTTCAAGGGACTCTCAAGAGTCTTCTCCAACACCACAGTTCAAAAACATCAATTCTTTGGTGCTCAGCTTTCTTTATAGTCCAACTCTCACATCCATACATGACCATCCATACATAGCCTTGACTAGACGGACCTTTGTTGGCAAAGTAATGTCTCGGAAGAGGGTCAAATAAAAAAAAGTCTTCTGAATGCAACTCCTACAAAAATGAATCAAAAACAAAGATGAGAGAAAAAGGGAACAGAAATGAATGTGGAAGCTGCCATTATACAAAAGACTAGAACTCACTGAGCAGTCTGAGAAGTGTCAGGTTTCTCTTTGTATTAGCTATATAATTTTTCCAATAACAGGGCTTCTTTCCAGAGAGAAGGCCATCATTTAGGTCTTAATTTGATAAATACGGCCAAAAGAATGACCACATATCTCCATCTCTACACAAGGCAAATCTCCCTGTTCCCTGTCAACCAGAGCCATGTACAAACACTGTCCTGATGATGACCTTTTTCTGTTTAAAATCTTCCATTGTTCACTCTTGCTAAAACAAGTTCATACCCCTATTCCTGGAATTCAATGTTCTCTGGTGTCTGGCCTACAGCTCCTTCCAACGTTTATTTTCTCTCCTAATTCTACTTTCCACATTTTCTACTCTAGCCAAGCAGAACTGCCAATCATGCCCTTTGTATACATTTCTACAAGTTCCTCAGCCTTCACAACTCTTCTCTACTATTTCCTGTTCAGTTTTAGGTATCATTCACGGCATGTTTCCAATGCCCTTTTTTTCCATGAAGAAAAGTCCAAGTGTTTCCTGGCTCCCCCTAATTCCCACATAATCTCATATGTATCTCATACATTTTCTCTCTTCTGCCCTTACTAATTGTATGTGTATGTGGGTGGATGGACAGATGGGTAAATTCATAGGTCCTAACATTCCCCTCCTACTATTGTAAATAAGAGGTAAAGAAGATGTGAAGTGCTTCTGAAGTTACAGAAATCTGTATTTAAAGCCAGTTTCTATTAGTTTTCTAGTAGTGACTGAGTAAGGTTTAATTAACCTCTTTGAATTTATGTCACCTGTTATAGAAGGAGGAGGAGGCAGTAAAGAAGATAGTAATAACATATTTAGCATTGTTATTGGGAAAATAATAAATTAATATTATGTGTATGTTCTCAGTTGTGTCCGACTCTTCTGTGACACTGTGGACTGTAGTCCACCAGGCTCCTCTGTTGATGGGATTTCCCAGGCAAGAATACTGGAATGGGTTGCCATTTCTTTCTCCAGGAGATCTTCCCCACTCAGGGATCTAACCTGCATCTCCTGCATTGGCAGGTGGATAATCTGTGCCACCTGGGAAGCCCTTAAATTAATATCAGTCATGAACAATATCAGCATTACTAATTAGTATAAATGTGACTATTAGAGATAAACCATTTCACGTTAAGTTTTACACTCCCCTTGATATAAGGTTACAAATAGCTGTGAAAAGAAGAGAAGCAAAGAGCAAAGGAGAAAAGGAAAGATATACCTATTTGAATGCAGACTTCCAAAGAATAGCAAGGAGAGATAAGAAAGCCTTCCTCAGCGATCAATGCAAAGAAATAGAGAAAAGCAATAGAATGAGAAAGACTAGAGATCGCTTCAAGAAAATTAGAGATAACAAGGGAACATTTCATGCAAAGATGGGCTCAATGAAGGACAGAAATGGTAGGGACCTAACAGAAGCAGAAGATATTAAGAAGAAGTGGCAAGAATACACAGAAGAACTGTACAAAAAAGATCTTTATGACCCAGATAATTATGATGGTGTGATCACTCACCTAAAGCCAGACATCCTGGAATGCCAAGACAAGTGGGCCTTAGGAAGCATCACTGTGAACAAAGCTAGTGGAGGTGATGGAATTCCAGTGGACCTATTTCAAATCTTAAAAGATGATGCTGTGAAAGTGCTGCATTCAATATGCCAGCAAATTTGGAAAACTTAGCAGTGGCCACAGGACTGGAAAATGTCAGTGTTCATTCCAATCGCAAAGAAAGGAAATGCCAAAGAATGTTCAAACTATCGCACAATTGCATTCATCTCACATGCTAGTAAAGTAATGCTCAAAATTCTCCAAGCCAGGCTTCAGCAATACGTGAACCGTGAACTTCTAGATGTTCAAACTGGTTTGAGAAAAGGCAGAGGAACCAGAGATCAAATTGCCAACATCCGTTGGATCATCAAAAAAACAAGAAAGTTCCAGAAAAACATCTACTTCTGCTTTATTGACTATGCCAAAGCCTTTGACTGTGTGGATCACAATAAACTGTGGAAAATCCTGAAAGAGATGGGAATACCATACCACCTGACCTGCCTCTTGAGAAACCTATATGCAGGTCAGGAAGCAACAATTAGGACATGGAACAACAGACTGGTTCTAAATAGGAAAAGGAGTACATCAAGGCTGTATATTGTCACCCTGCTTATTTAATTTATATGCAGAGTACATCATGAGAAACACTGGGCTGGAGGAAGCACAAGCTGGAACCAAGATTGCCAGGAGAAATATCAGTAACCTCAGATACGCAGATGACACCACCCTTCTGGCAGAAAGTGAAGAGGAACTAAAAAGCCTCTTGATGAAGGTGAAAGAGGAGAGTGAAAAAGTTGGCTTAAAATTCAACATTCAGAAAACTAAGATCATAGCATCCTGTCCCTTCACTTTATGCCAAACAATCAGTGGCTGATTTTTTTTCTTTTGGCTCCAAAATCACTGCAGGTGGTGATTGCAGCCGTGAAATTAAAAGACGCTTACTCCTTGGAAGGAAAATTATGACCAACCTAGACAGCATATTAAAAAGCAGAGACATTACTTTGTGAACAAAGATCCGTCTAGTCAAGGCTATGGCTTTTCCAGTAGTCATGTATGGATGTGAGAGTTGGACTATAAAGAAAGCTGAACACTGAAGAATTGATGTTTTTGAACTGTGTTGTTGGAGAAGACTCTTGAGAGTCTGTTGAACTGCAAGGAGATCCAACCAGTCCATCCTAAAGGAGATCAGTCCTGGGTGTTCATTGGAAGGACTGATGTTGAAGCTGAGACTCCAATACTTTGGCCACCTGATGCGAAGAGCTGACTCATTTGAAAAGACCCTGATGCTGTGAAAGATTGAAGGCAAGAGGAGAAGGGGACAACAGAGGATGAGATGGTTGGATGGCATCACAGACTCAATGGACATGAGTTCGGGTAAACTCCGGGAATTGGTGATGGACAGGGGCCTGGCATGCTGTGGTTCATGGGGTTGCAAAGAGTTGGACATGACTGAGCGACTGAACTGAATTGATATAAGGTACTAATCAATATATTCAGCTCACATTCACTGAATATGGATTTATCTATTTTGTTTCATTTATAAAAATCAATAGGACAAGAGTTTGCTCAGAATTAAGGGGCGTTTGGATGACATCAGAGAAATGGAACTTGAAAATTATGCATCACTGCAATGCTTCAGACAGGTTCAGACAATTTTAATAGAAACATTATTGGCTGAAAGGGACATTTTTGAAAAACAAAGATGCAGTAAAGAAGGTAACAGAGTAGAGAGTAAAGATAGGTGACAAAAAGTGAATAATTCTAGAAAAACTATCCACAATTAAATGTCCTTAACAGAGAAATTGATCAGTTAGAGCAGGTGTTCATACTATTTGGTTCATGTATGGGCCTCCAGAGTCTATTCATCTCCCAAAATCATGTGCACTATTTGTAAATGAGAAAGAAGATTTATTTTCATCAGATTCTCAAAAGGATTTATGCCTCTAAAAAGGAACACTTTCTCGAGAATGAGCATATCAGAAAGGTCAATGAGAGGTCACACAGAATAAGATAATAATATTCTGCTTAATGTAGGGGTGTTGTTTGGAATGTTTAGCATCATCTCTGAGTGATAACTAATATGAACCTCCTAAACAGAAAACAAAGGGAATCATGGTCTTATGAATGAGAAACATCTGCCTTTTACCTCTCTTCTGGGAGAGCAAAAATTATTAATTTGGAAGCGTGGAAAATCATCAGGAGATGAATTAGCTAAAAGGCTGAAGCTTACTGGAAGAATAGGAAAAAATATGTGGAAGAACAAAAATGAAAAATTGTTATATATGGGAGAAACTAACATGCTGTTGATTGAGAATAGAAAATAGACCTTAAAAGATACGTTAAAAAACTTTGACATAAAAACAAACAAAAACCAAGTAAACACCTTATTGGGATAAAATAAAACACTGACTCTTAAAATTATCATATAGATTTACACATATGTATGGAATCTAGAAAGATGGTACAGATGGAACTGTTTGCAGGGTAGGAAGAGAGATGCAGACAGAGAATGAACATGTGGACACAGGGTTGGAGAAGGGATAGTGGGACAAATTGAGATAGTAGCCCTGATGTATATACACTCCCATGTGTAAGATATACTCCCATGTGTATCCAGCTAGTGGGAACCAGCTGTTAGCACAAGGAGCTCAGCTTGGTGCTCTGCAATGACCTAGAGGGGTGGGATGGAGTGGGTGAGAGGAAGTTTCAAGAGGGAGGGGATATATGTACACATTTAGTTGATTCATGTTGTTGTACAACAGAAAGAAACACAACTTTGTAAAGCAATTATACTCCAATAAAAAATAATACCATATAGCACATTCTTATAAAGCATTACTCATATCACTTCCTTTACCTGTTAGCTTGAGATGGGTTTTATCGGAAGGATCTGTGAATAAATGTAGTCATTTAAAATAACTAACATTACCTTAACTTCTGTTCATATCAATCACTATTTACTGAAACTTCAAAAGAATTATAACTCCATCCAAGCTAAGTTGTTGGAACCCCTTAGAATTCTTTAGAATATTGGAAACACAAAGTCACTGTGGGTTTGCACTATATTAGTGATATTGACTTACACCACATATTTCCCAAGAAACAAATCTATCTCACTTAGGAATTGGTTGAGAGAAAAATAGAACCTTAAAATTGATCTCAATATCTAGCAGTCATATATCAGTTTTCCATACACAAAAAAGAAATTTTCAGCATTGCCGCCATTCTTATCTTTCAAATATCATGTTTCACTTAAAGTAATTGAAGAATACATAAAGCTTATGAGATCAAAATTCAATATTAATTTTCACAATGTATTTTTAGTTGGAATCAAAGAGATTTAATTAAATCTCATGAAAATTGCTCAATTATCTCTTTTGAAACACTGAATTATATTGCTATTTGTTAAGATATCAGTTGCAATTAATCATAACTCTTAAATGTGTAGAAGAAACAAGAGCAGTATGGTGAGTCTGTCTATAAAATAGTGTTTCTACAATGTAGTAGTTTTAAAAGATATGAAGAAGTACAAACTTTATTTTTACTGTATAAGTCAAAGTCAATTATAAAACATTGGTACAAATCCAAAACCCTAGGGACTTCTTTGCTAATGTAATATTGGATTCGTGAAATCAAAAGGAAAGTTCATTGAGAAACATTGCTGCCAAATGCTTTGCCTCTGGAAAATCAACTTATACCAGGAATTATAGTTCCAGCTGAGTAGAAGTCAAATACTGAGCCCAGAAGTAAAGTGAAGTGTTAGTTACTCAGTCCTGTCCGACTCTTTGTGACAGCATAGACGGGAGCCTGCCACTCTCCTCTGTCCATGGGATTCTTCAGGCAAGAATACTGTAGTGGATTGCCATTTCCTCCTCCAGCAGATTTCCAGGAATCGAACACAGGTTTTCTGCACTGCCGGCAGATTCTTTATTATCTGAGCTATAGGGGAAGCCCAACCTAGCGCAAAACCAACTACCTAATTTTCAGTGCCTAGTGTAAAATGAAAATGCTGAGCCCCTTGTTCAAAAATTATTAGGAATTTTGAGCTGGAGACAACAGAATATTAATAAACCTTATTCAGGGTGCTGTTGCATGACTATGAAGTGGGTCCTGCCATGGACCATCTTCATAAACCTAGTCAGAGTTATCTGAAATCAGGTAACATGATCCTTTATATGGTATCTTAGGCATCAAAGGAAAATTCAAATTTTCATTATAAAAGAACTTAAGTACTACTTTGATGGGGGCTTCCCAAAGGACTCAGTGGTAAAGAATCCACCTGCCAATATAAGAGATCTGGGTTCAATCCCTGGGTCGAGAAGATCCCCTGGAGATGGAAATGACAACCCACTCCAATATTCTTGCCTGTAGAATTTCATGGACAGAAGAGTCTGGCAGGCTACAGACCACGGGATCACAGAGCCCAACATGACTTAGCAACTAAACAACAACAAACAACTACTTTAATTAAAGGTTTAATAACTGAGCTATAATCTGTTTGCATGTGTGTGTTATGGAAGAATCATGCATCTACGCACATATATTTAGGTGGCCTAGAGGTGAAAAATGGCACCCCACTCCAGTACTCTTGCCTGGAAAATCCCATGGATGGAGAAGCCTGGTAGGCTGCAGTCCATGGGGTCACTGAGGGTCGGACACAACTGAGCGACTTCACTTTCACATTTCACTTTCATGCATCGGAGAAGGAAATGGCAACCCACTCCAGTGTTCTTGCCTGGAGAATCCCAGGGACCGGGGGAGCCTGATGGGCTGCCGTCTATGGGATCGCACAGAGTCGGACACAACTGAAGTGACTTAGCAGCAGAGGTGAAACAGTGTCAGACTTTATTTTTTTGGGCTCCAAAATCACTGCAGATGGTGACTGCAGCCATGAAATTAAAAGACGCTTACTCCTTGGAAGGAAAGTTATGACCAACCTAGATAGCATATTCAAAAGCGGAGACATTACTTTGCCAACAAAAGTTCGTCTAGTCAAGGCTATGGTTTTTCCTGTGGTCATGTATGGATGTGAGAGTTGGACTGTGAAGAAGGCTGAGCGCTGAAGAATTGATGCTTTTGAACTGTGTTGTTGGAGAAGACTCTTGAGAGTTCCTTGGACTGCAAGGACATCCAACCAGTCCATTCTGAAGGAGATCAGCCCTGGGATTTCTTTGGAAGGAATGATGCTGAGGCTGAAATTCCAGTACTTTGGCCACCTCCTGCTAAGAGTTGGCTCATTGGAAAAGACTCTGATGCTGGGAGGGATTGGGGGCAGGAGGAGAAGGGGACGACAGAGGATGAGTTGGCTGGATGGCATCACTGACTCGATGGACGTGAGTCTGGGTGAACTCTGGGAGTTGGTGATGGACAGGGAGGCCTGGCGTGCTGCGATTCATGGGGTCGCAAAGAGTCGGACACGACTCAGCGACTGAACTGAACTGAACTGAGAGGTGAAACAGAAGACATTATGGGACTATTCATGAGTTATTGGCAGCAATATGTAAACTTTTCCAACTAAAAACAACACTTTCCTAAGTAGAGGCCAGGTCATATATAGAAGAAGTACTTAGGAAGAGGGAGCTCTGCAGAAACAAGTCTTAAAAAGCTTTGATTGCAAGATGATATAACATATAAATATTGGACCCAAAGTTTCCATGGTAGAGCTCTAGGTAGAATTCGAAATCAAAGATTCAAAGAAAATTTTTAAAAAACATGGAAGAAATTGTCAAATCTGACTGTGAAGAGTTAATTAAAAAATCACTGTCCTACCTGGTATTTGAGTCCTTTTCATAAGGGGTTAAGTTTTAATAGACAAGTGACCTCATTTCAAAGTAAAATTCCATAGGCATATATTCATTGACACACATGCATACACATGCATATATTTTAATTTAAGTGGCCACAACCAAGATAGTTACCATCTGTTGAGGTGTACATTTGTTGGAAGGTGAAAGTTGGGGTTATAAATAAAGTTTTGGAACATCACATCTGCAATCACAAAAGTAAATATAAAAATGACAAAACCCCCTTGAATCAGAATGAATACAAATAATCCCTACAATATTTTTTTTTTTTACTTAAGATATGAGCCCCTTTCATCTGAATAACCAACTCTTATTATACAGAATTATCCATCTAACATGGATTTGGCTGACTTTAAAGTTTATTGCCTGGATACATCTTCATTTCTTCCACATTTTAGAAATCAGAGTACCAAGGAAAACTTTGAGGTAGCTGCAGGAATTTCTTAAGACATGCCACTTCCCTCCATCATAGCCTATATTTTCCTGATTTAAAGTCTAAGCTGGATTTAAGCAATGATCATATTTATATGAAGATAAGTAATGATAACTTGCATTTTTTAACACTTGCCACATTATACCAGGAACTATACTAAATATATTCTAGGCATGATACTTTTAATCTCTAAAATATTTCTCAGATAGTACTGGTAAGATCTCTATTTTACAAATAAGGAAACAAGTTTAGAAGGATTACTGAATCTTCCCCAAATCTCATAGCTGGTACAGAATTTAGGAATCAGATTTGGCTGTAATACAGCCTGACTGACTTAAATAGGCACTGACTTAAACAAATGAGGGTTTGCTTTTTTCCCCTGCAGAGAGGAGTCTAGAAGCAAGTGTTTGCAGTTCAGCAGCAAGTTCATGAATCTGGCTATTAACTTGAATGTTTTCATCAACAAGAGGTCAAAAAGGAAAGTGACAAGACCACATATTTTCACACTTAATTCAAACTTTCTCAGGTGGCTGAGAAACAGTGAGACTATCAAATGTACAGGATGTTACCCACATCAAATGTATAAGATGACCAATATTGTGATGGTAAGAAGAGATTGTTTTGTTTCCCTTTCTAAAAAAACTCTTGGGCAGTTAGTGGAGTGCTTCAAGTTTACTCTCCACGCAAAAATTTGCCCCTCTTCCCAAAACATAAGCTTCAGTGAAGCCATTCAGAGAGCTTGAGATGAATCCTGGGAGTTAGGAAGTATATAGCAGACAAAGCCTTTAAGGACTTTAAGGGTAAGAATTCTCCTAGAAAATGACCACTTGAATATCATCACTGCTAGCAGTCCCATGGAGAGCTCTGTCGAGCTCAACTGAATCATTCAGGAATCCTACCTAAGCTAGAGATCACAGGCCCAGTGAGCTGTGCACCTTACTCCTAAAGCCACACACAAATATTTTATTTTACTACTCTAATGCCAGGAATGCCTGATCCAGAAGAATGTCCATCAGCAAGGTGGCCAGAATAATTTAGTTTTGTTTTTCTAAAAGTCCAGAGCAAAATTGCACTAAGTTTTAAAATCCTGTCTTGGGCTCCCATGCACATTCCTGCATACGCATGCACACAGGCATATGAACATACAGACACACACATTCATCCACATTGACAGTTCTGACAACTGATCGTATCATGAGGAGACAGCTCTACTGCCCTAGTGGCTCAGAAGGTAAAGAATCTGTCTGCAGAGCAAAAGACCCAGGGTTCAATACCTGCATCAGGAAGATGCCCTGGAGAAGGGAATGGCAACCCACTCCAAAATTTTTGCCTGGAGAAGTTCACATACAGAGGAGCCTGGCGGGCTACAGTCCATCGGGTCGCAGAGTCGGACACGACTAAGTGACTAAAATGTATGAAGAGAAAACAGACCTGTGTTTTTCCAAAGAATGATTTTAATTGTATTTCAAATAGGAACAGAACACTAAAAGTCAAGTCAGATTGATTAAAGTAGCTGAAATTCAAACTCACAGAGATTGTGAATCAATAACATCCAAGGGTCTGCAGCAAGACTGAGGCTGTACAGTGAAGGAGTTGAAAGCAGGGACTCAGGGAAGAGAATGCCTGGGTTCAAGCCCTTCTTTTGTCACTTACCAACCTGTGTGACATTTGAGAAGGTTACCCTCTCTAAACTAAAGTACTGCATGGTCAGGCCATTCGAGATGGCTCCTTGCTTTCTGTACATCTCTGCTCAGTTAACCCTTGACTCACTCACATGGTTAACCAACCCTTAATTAGTAACTGACTATGTGCTTGCCCCCTGCTGGAGCCACTGATTTCCCTGGTATGTGGTGAGTCAACCTGACATCAATTCCACCTGTAAATGACAGCCTCCTCCTCCCCCAGGTAGCAAAGACTGTTGCCATGTTCTGCCTGCCACATGCCATATGTGGTGGGGTATCACTCCCGGACCTCTTCCTTCAGACTTGTAAGATTCCCTATCCAATAAATTGTTGATGTCTGTTGCTGTCTCTGGGCTCTTTCTTTGGTCTCACAGCTCCACTATTACAAGGTTGGCAGGTCACCCAACAAGTATGCTAATCTGTAAAATGGAGATATTAATAGTACCGACATCTGCGAAGTGGGTATAATAATATAATTTACCTCGGAAGATTGCTCACCTTCAAAAGGATGAAAATAGTAGAACGTGCCTCGAAGGGTTACAGTAAAGACTAGGAGTTAATACATACACAGCACTTAGGAGACTGTCCTACGGTAAGTATTAAGTAAACATTCATTCTGATTGCTATTATTGTTGCTGCTAAGTCGCTTCAGTCGTGTCCGACTCTGTGCGACCCCATAGATGGCAGCCCACCAGGGATTCTCCAGGCAAGAACACTGGAGTGGGTTGCCATTTCCTTCTCCAATGCCTGAAAGTAAAAAGTGAAAGTGAAGTTGCTCAGTCGTGTCCAACTCTTAGCAACTATTATAATGAAATAATAAAAAATGAGATTGACACAGGAGCAATTCAGACATAAGCATATGGCTAGGAAAACCAGGTAACTGACATGGTAACGGGGGAGTAGAGGGGACTTTGGACTCACCTTTATGGACCACTGAGTGCTTGGCATGTGCCTGGGTCAGGCAGACATGAAGTGCCATCAGCAAGGTGGACAGAATAATTTAGTTTTGTTTTTCTAAAAGTCCAGAGCATAGCTCCTGGCGAGATTTGACCTGCAATTTATTCAATGCTGAACCACATGACTTAAAGGTTAGCAGAGCTGAATGCCTTTGGCTGAGTCTGTCTCAATATCAAGACCTATTTATTTGTTCCAGGAATGAAGTTTTCATTTAAAGTAAGCCCTTCGAATTCCCACAGACCAAAGTGATATCGGCACGAAGGTTATATTCAGCAATTAATAGTTCTGTTATGTCACTGCCCTCTATGGCAAAACTCTATGGTACAAACTATAAATCTTCATCATCTCTAGTTTCTTTATTGGTTTCCTGTCTCACAGGTGTTGATGTTACCCTCCCCCCCCCCACACACACACAAAGGTAGTCTTACTTTTACCAATAATAAAATCATAGCTATTAACTATTCATTAAATTGTAAAAACATATATCCACATCAATGCTAGGACATGATTTGTTTTCAACTGAAGCTATTGCCATTGATTCTCAAGGATTTTTGTATGAGAAGAGAGGATATTTATAGCATTGTATTAATGTTTCTGCAGTTTTAGTTGTTCCATATATTCAGCTGTTGGTTAATTTATCCCACATGACAATTATTGAGAGAAGTTGGAAGCTATGTCTGCATCTACACTGCTGCCCTGCAAATAGATTCATCTTTTTTAGATTCCATATAGGGAGCTCAAATCCAGTGCTCTGTGACTACCTAGAGGGGTGTGATGGGGTGGGAGGTGGAAGGGAGGTTCAAGAGGGAGGAGACATATGTATGCCTATGGCTGATTCATGTTGATAGATAGCAGAAATTAGCACAATATTATAAAGCAATTATCCTCCAATTAAAAATGAATTAAAAAAAAAAGTTGGGAGATAGCATCATGAACTTTTAAAATACATGATTTAAATATTTTGTCCTAACTTGGAAATACATTTGAAGCACTTCTGTAATGTCTTGTGCTTAGCTTTACAAATAGCAACTTTTAGAAATGTCAGTGATTAAATATGTACACAGCATTTTGCAAGCATTCTAAAAAACGCTTTCTAAATTAGTCTTTTAGATAAAAGATGCCTTTATCTTCATCAAATGTTTAAAAGTGGATTACTAATGCCATAAGTGGGAGGCAAGGAGCAGAGAACTGCTGTATTTTTGGCCTAATTAATTCATTGTCAACTAATTAGTAGGGTTCTTTACTTAGTACATATTAGGTAAAGTTATTGCTATTTGTTTTTTGATGAAAAATGAAAAGACAAACCAAGTGAGGGAATAACCTCGGGCTCTATATCATATTTATTATCCTCACTGGTGAAGTTAGTAAGTGAGTGTAGAGGTGTGAAATTCCAGTTGAGAAAAACAGGCTGCTTGAGGAGAAAGTGCTGACAGTGAGACTACAGATTATAAAAATGTGACTGCTGAAATTTAAAGATTATTTGTAAAAAAGGAAAACTAGATACATAATTTTGTCATCAACTGCATAGTTCACAGCTTCCACTAAACCAAACAAAGTACATATTTTACAATACAAGTCAATTAGCAGCCACAACAATCTAAGTGATCAGTCATAGAAATAGGGAAGATAATGACAACTCAAGAGGAAATGAACACATTTTTACACTCTTATTTTGATTGCATAGTGATGATGATATTCCTGTAAACTTAAAAATCCACTAATTTAAGTTAGTTAGAGGTTTTACGTGTGATATGAGAGTTTCCATATCCCTGATGGACTCATTGCTATTGTTATTTTAGTCGCTATGTCTTGTCTGACTCTTGCAACCCCATGGATTGTAGCCTGCCAAGCTCGTCTGTCTATGGAATTTCCCAGGCAAGAATACTGGAATGGGTTGCCATTTACTCCTCCAGTGGATCTTCCTGACTAAGGGATCAAATCTATGTCTCCTGAGTTATAGGCAGATCTTTTACCACTGAGCCACCAGGGAAAAGCATGGATACATTTAATAAAAATCTGAAAATTTTAAAGCTCTGTCATAGCTGTAAAGTAATTTAAGAACAAAATGATTATCGTTAACAAAAACAAACAAAAAGAAACACAGGATTTAAAAGGCTTTGTGAGAAAAAAGAAAACAGCAAGTGTGAGGAGGAAACTTCTAATGAGACCAGTGGAAGACCAGATTGAGCTTCTCCGTGTGAGCATCAGAAACAAATATTTCAGATACCTCCAATTTCTGGTCCAGCATGTAAGGAGCTTGGAGGTTGTCAGTTCAATCATCACAGCAAGAAAAAGGTCTGAACAATGTGAAAATCAAAAGCTCTCCTTAGAGGTGTCAGAGAATTGAGGTCACATGGCAAACAATGCCACCGTGCCCCAAATTGGAGAATCAGGAGGATACAGAGAGTCATAATTTTGGGTAGAAACCTAGGAGCAGAAGCCTTTGTGGAAAACAGTATGGGGGGTAGGAAAACCTAAACTACAATTGACAAATTGTTGGAAGCTCAGGATGGAAGAGTCTGAGAGTTAAACAGGTCATGGAGGCCACGTCTTAAAGGGATTCCATGCTTTTGTGAGTTGTACCACCAAGAGCCCTACTAGGTTCTCACAGTGAACATCAGAGAAAAATCCTTTTTGTTCTGCAGGGGGAAGGGAGAGAGGACATTTTGAAAAAATGTCAAGAGTATTCTACTCATAAAAAGGGCCTTTCCTCAAGAGGAACTATTTTACCAGAGCCTGACCTACCAAGGTTTTATTGGTGTTTAACAGACCTGGAGGAATAGAAGGAGCTAACTCCAGCCCCCTCTAGCCAACCTATCTTACCTACAGAAGGGTGGAGAAAGGGAAATGAAAAGGTAATAGCCCAGAGAAGTCTAGCCGTCTGACATGGACTAATTACAGGACCATGAAATGCCCCCAAAACATATTTTATCGCCATCTCACTAAAGGCTTATATATCACAGGACTCAACAACAACAACCCAATTCAGAAGTAGACAAAAGATAAACATCTCACCAAAGAGGTAGGAAATATGCATGTGAAAAGATACTCAACATCATATATCATCAAGGAATTGCAAATTCAGGCAACAATGAGACACCATTGCACACCTATTAGAATGGTCACAGTCCAAAACACTAACAGTGTTAATGTCAGCAGGAGCAAGTAAGCGAGAACTCTATACTTTCTTCCAATTTTCCTGTAAACCTAAAACTGGTCACAAAAAATAGTTTATTAAAATTATTTAATAAATAAATTATCTAACGAATGCTGACAGTCATAGGGAAGAAAAGCAATAGCTATCCTAGAATAAAAAGCACACGTACATACAAGCAAAGATGATAAATACAGATACAGCAATTTAAAAAAAAAGCTTGATTATCTTATTCTCCTATTTAAAAAAATTTAGCATAAATAATACTGGAACTCTTGTTTTTCCTTGTTAAGTTTAGTTCCAGTATTTTTGTTGTATTTTTAATCTACATCTGTTTTTAAAATAAATCTACTTATTAGGGTCTTTGAATGTTTACTAATAAAAGTAATTGATTCATTTCTCTCTTGTTTCTAAATAGTCTGGGCTAGATTTCATATTTGCTCATTTTTATAGAGTTTGCCTCTATTTGAAACAAATCCTACTGCTGTAATTTCTGGAGCCAGGATAATGTGTTTGCCTTATTCTTCTTAATGCCTTAAATAATGAAATAGTTTATGGCTCAGGCTATTAGTAATATCTGACAATGAGAAATGTAGTAAAATATAGTGTGGTTTAAAAGGTGCTAATTAAGCTATAAATGACAACGGCAGACTCTGAAGTGCATGAGTCATTAGTAGTTCCAGTTGGTGTACTTTTCGGTCAGCCTTCGGTTGTAGAGTCATTCTAAACGAAGTATCACCTCATCGCTCTGGAATTACCTAGGTGTGGTTCTGCCCAGAGCAGAGGGATGGGTTGATTGATCTCTGAGAGATTCTTCCCACCCTAGAGTCTCAGATGGTTAAAACATGCAATTGAAATAATGTTACTGGAATCCCACTGCCCTTGATCCTCCTCTCCTAGCCATGATTAAGTGATACCTTGACTCTTTTGCACTTTCCCAACCCCTTTCAAGTTGATGCCTGTCAGGATTCTGGAGCCTCACTTAGTCTTCCTTTCACAATCATCCAAGTGTTGATTCAGCAGGATGGAAAAGAGGTAAAAGAGGGTACACAATTGGAACACACAGAATTTTAAATTCCAGCCAGTGAAACCGTTTCTTTAAAATAATTCAAAATGATTAAGACAAGGAAAGCTCTCAGCTTAGAATACACACTAAAGAAATAAATCTAATTACCATGTCTCATAGAGATGTCATACAGATAATATATATTACAGATAAATATATATACCATGCACATATATAGACCTGCTCTAACCTTGGACCTCAGTGCCATTTACAGAATCTGGTGAATGAGAATAATGGCCTAGGATTCATGGTTGAAGCAAGCAAGCAAAATTGGCAGTGACTCAAGAAGGTAGTCAATGAGAAGAGGTTATGCTTTTACAAATAGAAAATGCTATATATATATATATATATATATATATATGTAATTCCACCCTACTTGCTATGTACCTACCTGTTTTCAAGGCTGAATGACTAATTATGTCCATGCTCACATATTGAATTGGTTTTCATAACACTCTTAAATAGCAATAGTTGTTATGTAGTGTTATTAGCAATATTCTTACATCCTAGTATAATTATCCTCTAAGAATGGTTTTGATACTTGTTTTGATCTGTATTTACTGTCAGAGAAATGATGAGGAGGTGGGGGGAGAAGAGAGAACACATGGAGATTTTCCCTACCGCTTTTGTCCCCGAAGGGTGGCCCTGGTATAAGCAGCCCTTTTAGTGTATTCCAGCATGCTGCGTTACTCTAACATGACATTTCACAGTTCTCTCTGCAGCTGTTTCCTCCTGGATGGAAACACGGTCCTTTAACGAAGCCTGGACTCTCTTCACCCAGTTTCCCATCTGTAACACGGGATTCAGCCCCAGAATCTCAGCCTGTAATATGGGTGTCTTCTTGGTGGCAGGAGGTGCTCACCAAGATGAAGGCAGATCAGCCTTTACTTCTAAAAGTCAACTTCAGTTTACGCTTCCAGAACCATCTGGGGGGATGGAGCCAGAGAAAGAGAGCAGCACCACGGAGGGGAACGTGCTCTGGGCTTTTATTTAGCAGCCATAGCCTTGGTGAGAATTGCTGTCACTTTCAGCTGAGCCATAACTAGCAGGGGGCACACCCTGTGAATGCAGAGCAGACACTTGTGCTTTGGGACTTTCCAGCCTAACAGCTTCCCACTTCATCATGTGCTGGGAGGCAGAGCTATTTAAGCAGATGACAACAGAAGTGATAAAGATAGTAAAGAGCAAAACGAATCATGTAAAGAAACCATGTATTCTCCTGGCCACCTTCCCTTTTTTTTTTTCCCCTTGTTTCTTCTTTCCTGATTTCTTTCCTTGCACCTTCTTATCTTTTAGATCAAATCTACTCTTTATTTTCAAAGTTCAGTGACATAAAACAGAAGCATATTTTCAAAAGCAGAGCTCAGTCCATCTATTGAAATCTCTGTCCTGTCAGTGCTACCACTGGGAGAAAAGGGAAGTATTCACTTACACATAATTAAATAATGACATAAAAGATGCGGAAATATCTTGTGTTTCTAGCAGTCTGAAAATTGGTATTTTGAATAAAATCTCTATTCTGTTAATGACTCCCTGCCACCAAGTTCTTCAAAATCGGCATATCTAGCTGCGTGACATGAGAGAAAACACTACAAAGTATCAGGTAAGGAGGATATTTTTAAATTAGAATATTATTGTGTTACAATGTTGTGTTAGTGTCTGCTGTACAACGCTGTGAATCAGCTATGTGTGTGTGTGTGTGTGTGTATTTAAATATAAATACTCTGCCTCTTGAGCCTCCTTCCACGCCCCCATCGCATCCATTTAGATAATCGCAGAGCACCAAGCTGAGCTCCTTGTGTTATACAGCAGCTTCCCACCAGCTATTTTACACATGATAGTGTGTATATGTCAATGCTACTCTCTCAGTTCATCCCACCTCTCCTCCCTTTGCTTGTTCACAAGTCTGTTCTGTACTTCTTCGTCTCTATTCCTGCCCTGCAAATATGTTCGTCAGTACCATTTTTCTAGATTTCATTATATGTGTTAATATATATTTGCTCTTCCCTTTCTGATTTACTCCACTCTGCATAACAGACTCTAGGTCTATCCACATCACTACAAATGACAGATCTTTGTGAATACTACCCCAGCTTGATGTTTCTATGGCATGTACAGCACAATGTGCTATTGTTGGTCTGTAATATCCAAGTTGCTGCCTCTGTTTTTTTTTTTTTTAATGTTTTTTGTATAGCCAAAGCCTGGAATTATATTTCTCTCCAATCCACTGATGCATTAATTCTACAGCTTATTTGCAAATAAACTCATTCACATGTTTCAATGTAGATTTTTTTCTCCTTTTTATTCTTTCACAAGTTTAAATTATTTTCGTCTCTAGTATCTATTCCTCTTATGTTAATATAACTGTTGAAAACTATTGAAACGTTGCTTTGTAAAGACATCAAATTAATCTGAATTTGTGGCTTATTTCACAACGTAAATTGTAATATCCTCAAATTTAAAATAATTTTCTGCTTTTTCTTTTGCATACTCCCTGAAAAATTAATACAATGATGGGTACTAGATAAACAGTGGTAACTACTGTTCATTAAGAAATGTAAGATATATGATACCAACTTCCATGTTTCATGACATCATCTCCAATCTAAATCATAATTGTAACAAGAAACAGGTAATGGAAATTCAATTTGACAATTTTAAAAGTAAGATGCTGCTTTGTTAGACATACAAAAGGATCATTCTAAACAATGCAGAATAAAGCAAAGCAAAACAAGACTATTTCTATCTACTAGTTACCTGTCCTTTATGAAATATTTGAGATGTGCGACCCCAGGAACCCAATTCTAATGCAATATAGTAAATATATGATCAGGATATCACCAACGTTATTAAAGTACAAGTTGTGATTTGCAAAGTAAAAGTTGGGAGCCCATGAAAGACCATCTAGATATATCATCTTTCTCAAGTCTCTTCAAACTCCTTCTTTCCATTTGCTTCTGCTATTCTGCCTTTGAGTCCTTGCTCAGGTAGCCATAACAAAATACCATAGTCTGGGTGCTAAAACAATAGGATTTATTTCTCACAGATCGAAGGTTTGGGAAGTTCTTAGACAAAGGTGCCAGGTGGTTTGATTCCACAGTGAAGACTCTCTTCCTGGCTTGCAGATGTCCACTACCTCGCTGTGTTTTTAGAGGGAGGAAAGAGCTTTTTAACTCTCTGGTGTCTCTCCTTAGAAGGGCATTAATCCCATGATGAAGGCCTCACCCTCATAACCTCATCTAAACCTAATGACCTCCCAAAGTCCCCCGATGCCATCACACAGGAGGTTAGGGTTTCAATATACGAAGCTGGGGAACACAATTCAGTCCATAAGAGTCCTGGTACACAAATAACATGTCCTTCATTGTAGAAATTCCTAGCCAAGGTTTACATTGATATGGTGCCTACTGTGTGCCAGGGATCACTACAAGTGTTTTGTACATGTATGTTCTTTAATATTCACAATAATTGTTTGAGACAGTTACTGTGATCATCTCCATTTAGCAAACAAGGAAATTTAGGACTAGAGAGGTTTAGTAATCTTTCTTGGGTTACATCGCCAGCAGCTAATAGAGCCAACCTTCAAATTCAACCAAATTGTCTCTACCTTAATTAAAGAAGTAGCTTCAAGCACCACTTCTTCTTGCTAACCTTCACAAT
This sequence comes from Bubalus bubalis, assembly GCF_019923935.1. NCBI lineage: Eukaryota > Metazoa > Chordata > Mammalia > Artiodactyla > Bovidae > Bubalus > Bubalus bubalis. Next base: position 166,494,337 of record NC_059158.1, read on the forward strand.
CACAGTGTTACAACTTCACAGTTGGAGGCACAAATGCTTTAGAAAACAATCTGAGAGTTTCTTAAACAATTAATCACATGACCCAGCAATTTCACTCATGGGTGTTTACCAAAGAGAATTGAAAAAACAAGTCCACATAAGAAAGTATACATGAATTATTATTATTATTAATAGTCAAAAGATAAAAACAACCCAAAAGTCAGTTAACTACAGAATGGATATATAAAATATACAAACAATGGAATAGTATTCATCTATAAAAGTGATGAAGTACTGACACATGATGCACATGGATGAGCCTTGAAAATATTAGGCAAAGTGAAAGAAGCCAGCCACAAATGACCACATATAATATGAATTCATGCATCTGAAATGTTCAGAAAAGAGAAATCTGTAAAAACAGAAAGAAAATTGTTGATTGCCTGTGAAGAGGGAGAGGAAGAGTGTTGGAGGATTAGGGAAGTGATAGCTAAAACATATGGGGTTTCTTCTGGAGGTAATGAAAATGTTCTAAAATTATGGTGAGTTTGCACATATCTGTAGATACATTAAAAGCCACTAAATTGTAAACTTTCAATGGATTAAGTGTATGGTATGTGAACTAAATCTAAATAAAACTTAAAAAGACTTCATGCTTTGATATTTATTACATGGAGTCTATTGTAGAAATTCAACATCTTTTGTGCCATCACTCTTACTTTCTTTTTCTTAAAATCTTTATTGGAACATAGTTGTTTTACAATGTTGTTTTCATTTCTGCTGTATAGCAGTGAGTCAGCTATATGTGTACATGTGTTCTTGATTTTTTAGAATTCCTTCCCATTTAGGTAACCAAAGAGCATTGAATAGAGTTCCCTATATGTGAACTGTGAACTTCCTGATGTTCAAGCTGGTTTTAGAAAAGGCAGAGGAACCAGAGATCAAATTGCCAACATCCGCTGGATCATGGAAAAAGCAAGAGAGTTCCAGAAAAACATCTATTTCTGCTTTATTGACTATGCCAAAGCCTTTGACTGTGTGGACCACAATAAACTGTGGAAAATTCTGAAAGAGATGGGACCACCTGACCTGCCTCTTGAGAAATTTGTATGCAGGTCAGGAAGCAACAGTTAGAACTGGACATGGAACAACAGACTGGTTCCAAATAGGAAAAGGAGTTCGTCAAGGCTGTATATTGTCAACCTGTTTATTTAACTTATATGCAGAGTACATCATGAGAAACACTGGACTGGAAGAAGCACAAGCTGGAATCAAGATTGCTGGGAGAAATATCAATAACCTCAGATATGCAGATGACACCACCCTTATGGCAGAAAGTGAAGAGGAACTCAAAAGCCTCTTGATGAAAGTGAAGTGGAGAGTGAAAAAGTTGTCTTAATGCTCAACATTCAGAAAATGAAGATCATGGCATCCGGTCCCATCACTTCATGAGAAATAGATGGGGAAACAGTGGAAACAGTGTCAGACTTTATTTTTCTGGGCTCCAAAATCACTGCAGATGGTGACTGCAGCCATGAAATTAAAAGATGCTTACTCCTTGGAAGGAAAGTTATGACCAACCTAGATAGCATATTCAAAAGCAGAGACATTACTTTGCCAACAAAGGTTCGTCTAGTCAAGGCTATGGTTTTTCCTGTGGGCATGTATGGATGTGAGAGTTGGACTGTGAAGAAGACTGAGCACCGAAGAATTGATGCTTTTGAACTGTGGTGTTGGAGAAGACTCTTGAGAGTCCCTTGGACTGCAAGGAGATCCAACCAGTCCATTCTGAAGGAGATCAGCCCTGGGATTTCTTTGGAAGGAATGATGCTAAAGCTGAAACTCCAGTACTTTGGCCACCTCATGTGAAGAGTTGACTCATTGGAAAAGACTCTGATGCTGGGAGGGATTGGGGGCAAGAGGAGGAGGAGACGACAGAGGATGAGATGGCTGGACGGCATCACTGACTCAATGGATGTGAGTCTCAGTGAACTCCGGGAGTTGGTGATGGACAGGGAGGCCTGGCGTGCTGCAATTCATGGGGTTACAAAGAGTCGGACATGACTGAGCGACTGATCTGATCTGATCTGATCTTGCTGTACAGTAGATTCTCACTAGTTATCTATTTTATACATAGCAGTATCCTACTTGCTTTTTTGCTGACCACTATACCATTCAGGTATGAACTAAATCAAATCCCTTATGATTATAAAGTAGAGGTGATGGATAGATTCAAGGAATTAAATCTAGTAGACAGAGTTCCTGAAGAATTAAGATGGAGGTTCACAACATTGTACAGTAGGTAGTAACCAAAACCATCACAAAGAAAAAGAAATGCAAGAGGGCAAAGTGGTTGTCTGAGGAGGTTTTACAAATAGCTGAAGAAAGAAGAAAAGTGAAAGGCATGGGAGAAAAGATATACCCAACTGAATGTAGGGTTCCAGAGAATAGCAAGGAGAGATAAGAAAGCCTTCTTAAATGAACAATGGAAAGAAACAGAGGGAAAAAATAGAATGGGAAAGAAAAGATCTCTTCAAGAAAAGTGGAGATATCAAGAGAATTTGTGCAAGGGTGGGCATGATAAAGGAAGGAAATGATAAGGACCTAAAAGAAGCAGAAGAGATTAAGAAGAGGTGGCAGGAATATACAAAGGACAATACAAGAAGGATCTTAATGACCTGTATAACCAGGTGGTAACTCACGTAGAGCCAGACATCCTGGAGTGTGAAGTCAAGAGGGCCTTAGGAAGCATTAGTATGAGCAAAGCTAGTGGAGGTGATGGAATTCCAGCTGAGCTGTTTAAAATCATAAAATACAATGCTGATAAAGTGCTGCATTCAAAATGTCAGTAAATTTAGAAAACTCAGCAGTGGCCACAGGACCAGAAAAAGTCGTTTTCATTCCAATCCCTCAGAAGGGTAATGTAAAGTATGTTCAAACTATGATAGAGTTGCACTATTTCACATGCTGGCAAGGTTATGCTCAAAATCCTTTAAGCTATACTCAAGCCGTACACGAGCCAAGAACTTTCAGATGTACAAACTGGATTTAGAAAAGACAGAGGAACAAAAATTCAAATTGTTAACGTTCATTGGATCATGGAGAAAGCAAGAGAGTTCCAGAAAAAATATCTACTTTTCCTTCAATTACTATACTAAAGCCTTTGACTGAGTGGATCACAACAAACTGTGGAAAATTCTTAAAGAGATGGGAGTACCAAACCACCTTACCTGTCTCCTTAGAAACTCATATGCAGGTAAAAAAGCAATAATTAGAACAGGACATGAGACAAAAATCTGGTTCAAAATTGGGAAAGATGTCAAGGTTGTATATTGTCACTCTGTTTATTTAACTGATATGTAGAATGCATCATTTGAAATGCTGAGGGGAAGACTCACAAGCTGGAATCAAGATTGCCAGCAGAAATATCAACAGCCAAAGATATGCCAATGATACCCTTCTAATGGAAGAATTGAAGAGGAACTAAAGGGCCTCTTGATGCAGGTGAAAGAGGAGAGGGGGAAAGCTGGCTTAAAACTCAACGTGTGAAAAACGTGGCATCTGGTCCCACCACTTCATGGCAAATAGAAGGGGGAGCAGTGGAAAAAGGGGAAACAGTGACAGATTTTCTTTTTCTTGGTCTCCAAAATCACTGGATGCATGGTGACTGCATCCATGAAGTTAAAAGATGCTTGCTCCTTGGAAGGAATACTATGACAAATCTAGACTGGATATTAAAAAACAGAGATACTATTTTGCTAATAAAAATCCCTACAGTCAAAGCTATGATGTTTCCAGTAGTCATGTACTGATGTGATAGTTGGACCACATCTGAAGAAGGCTGAGCACTGAAGAATAGATGCTTTCAAACTGTGGTGCTGGAGAAGACTCTTGAGAGTCTTGGACTGCAAGGAGATCAAACCAGTCCATCCTAAAGGAAATTAGTCCTGAATATTCACTGGAAGGACTGATGCTGAAGCTGAAGCTCCACTACTTTGGCTACCTGATGTGAAGAGCTGACTCATTGGAAAAGCTTTTGATGTTGGGAAAGATTGAAGGCTAAAGGAGAAGGGGGCAGCAGAGGATGAGATAATTAGATAGCATCACCGATTCAATGGATATGAATTTGAGCAAATTCTGGGAGAGAGTAGAGGACAGAGGAGCCTCATGTGTTTACAGTCCATGAAGTTACAAAGAGTGGGCTATGGCTTAGTGACTGAATAACAACAGCAACCTCACACAGAAGTTGGTAATCCCAATGTAGAAGAAACTATACATTGTAATATCCAAGCATTCTTTTCATTTTGTAAACTGTCAAATGTGGATAAGGAACTTGGGTCAAAGATAACAAATGTTTATGAATTGTTGGTAGCATAAAAAGATACCAAACACTTGATAATAGCCAATGAGTAGTCATCAAAATCCCAGGAAGATTTTTGGATTCAGTGACAAATTCAAGAATACATCTAATGGAAACATATACAGGTGCATTACCATTTAGACCTATATCAAGGCAATTGTATATTAGTGACTACTTTATTGCAATTGCCATTGCTGACTACTTTTTCTGAAGTATTTCAGTATTAACCATGTGGTTTACAAATTTTAAATATCAGGGTTGTTAGTTTCTCTAGAGAATCCATGTAAATTTACAGAAGAGTTTCAGATAAGTAGAATTTTCTTTTCTCATTGAAAAAAAGAATATAAAGTACTTTTTTAGATAGGAACAGTCTTTTGATAAAAATCTAACACATTTTATGTCTGTCACTTAAAATAGTTTAATTGCTAAAATGAGAACTCATACATTAACTTACTACTAGGCTGGGCTTCTGCATCAGAATATTTTTAGAAATAATGCCATTCATAATTTGGGAAAAAATAATTGTTTGAGATGTTTCAACATAGTCTGTTCAACTCTCAATTTAATTTTCACTGTTATAAGAGAAAATATGATTAGATACTACATACTAGCTGGCTTTGACAGCAATGTCTCTCTACCTAGACTTGATCATGTATGTAAGTCAATTGAAAAGAAATACTACATCAAGTTTAGTCCCAACAGGTATCAGCAGCCTTAGGCATCACAACAGACCCAGTTTCATGAAGTAGTCAATATGGTTCTCAACACAGTCTTGGCCCCAAAGAATGATCATTATATGGAAGATTATCCAGTTGGTTTCAGAAATAGAGGAAGTAAGTAGATGCATCCTAATGTGATTTGGCACATAATTTATGGAGAGAAATTTAAAATTTGGCTCATTTGGAAGAGACAAAATGACAAGTATGCAGGCCAGAAGATAGAAATTTTCCACTGTGTCTTTCAGTCTACAGATTTGAATTCTTACAGACAAATCTCTGGTACAATTTGCACATTTTTTTTTATGTCCTTAGCACAAATCTATTCCTGTGTCTGTTTTAAATATGAGAGAAGACTATAGAAGAAAACTTTTTACAAAACAATTTAGAAAATCAGTAAGGAGACTAGAAAAGGCCCTTTCTATATTAGGCAAATAAATAGGTATAAAAAACTTGCAACTTCTGAGACTAATTAATAAATGCTATTTCCCAACTCTGTGGGCAATCTGTAGGCAAACATATGATTTATGTTTACGTTGTTTAACTTGATTGAATTTCAAATTCTCTTTCTAAGATAAATAACATACCTGATGTTACAGAACATGTACATTAGCCCTCTAAGAATGAACATTCACCAGGATTTTACCATCCTCCTTACTCTTGGTTTCCTGAATTTCCGTCTTAACATTCTTCAACTCTTTAATTTTTTCACACTATCCTTGACTATGCCTGTCTTTTAAATATAAATGTATTTCTGAGTTCTGCTCTAAGTACTTCCATTCTTTCTCTACACATCACTCATGGATGATTTTATCTAATAACATGACTTCATATACCTTGGCTAAAAATTCCAAAATCTACAAACTGAGACTTTTCTTGAGGCTTTTACCAAAAGGTTTTCCTGGACCCTTACTCATTTTTATGCCCCAAACTATCAATATATTCATCTTTCCTCAATCTTGTTCTTTTCCCTTTGATCTTAATTATTAAGGAATAGCTCTACCAATTACCGAACCAACAAGGAAGTCTGTGCATTATATTTGAACATTCTGTCCCTCATATTTTCTATAGTCAGTTAATCACCTCATAATGTCTACACAACATTTAAAATATTTACTAAGTCAGTCCTTTTGCCCCCTCTCTTTACAGACTATTTTAGGCAAATAGGATTCTTTTTCTGGATTACTACATCCTTCTAAAAATAATACTTTTCTTAGCCCTTGTGGTAGGAAGAATAACAATGCCCCCAAAGACATCATGCCCTAATTCTTGGAACCTATAAATTTGTTACCTATAAATTTGTTACCTAATGTGACATTTAAGGATCTTAAGCTGGGGAAGTGTATTTAGGACCCTGAGTTGGGGAAATATATCCTTGATTATAGGGCTTCCCTGGTGGCTCAGCAGTAAAGAATCTGATTATAATTCAGGAGACTGCCTTCAGTGTAGGAGATGTGGGTTCAATTGTTGGGTGGGGAAGATACCCTGGAGAAGGAAATGGCAGCCCACTCCAGTATTCTTACCTGGGAAATCCCACGAACAGGGGAGACTGGTGGGCTACAGACAATGGTGTCATAAGACTTAACTGGACATGACTTAACAACTAAACCACCACGGCCATCCTTGACTTTTGAGGTGAATCTAATCAAGTCTCATAAATTTTTAAAAGCTGAGACCCTTTTCCAGAAATGTTCTGTCACTAAGTAAAGGCATGTATGTCAACAGAGTGAGAGAGGGGATCAGCAAGGGAATAGGGATCCTATTTCTTAAATATAAATTGACCCACATATTTTTAAACACACCTTCTTTTCTAGTTCCAGAGTCACCTGATCTTTTGAAGACACCTTAGAATCTGTCCTTCCTATTGACTTAGTATTTCTTTTCCCCTGGCATTTATCATTCATCCATCTGCTTTCAAACACCAAAAAACCTGTTCTATTATCTCCTTTCCCCTCTTTTTATGCTTGCAGTTTTATATCTTTTGTGGTTAATATATTTTTGTATCATTTTAGAAAGTTTGGGGAGAGTTAAACTAACTGTGTATGTTCAATCTGCCATCTCAAAGCAAAGCCACTCACTGTTCAATTTCTTACCCTTTCCCAACCCTTTCAAAATAGCCAAATTCTGCCTACTTCCTCCTTCTTGCACTGGCAGATTTAAATGATATCTTATTAATGTAAGGCTTAGTGGAATCAAGACAAATTTTATAGAACGTGTGCAATTTTGAGATCTAATGACTTTGTCACATATTAAAGTTTTATATAAAATGCAACACCTACAATAATATATTTTGGAAACAAACAAACAAATCTCAAACCTGTATATCCCCAGAGAAGTTGAAGCCCCAGGAAACATTTAACAAAACACAGGTTTTTTATTTAAGTGAAGGAACTCCCTTACTTTCCCCACCGCCCCCCCCCCCCCCCAAACACAGGTTTTCGGTTTTAAGCAGGAAATTTAAGGTCAGATGTCAAAGGCCAATATCTGATCACATCCAAGTGTCACCCTTTCCTTAGCTCCATATTTTACACTCAGTATATATATTACTTTAATCTTCCCTTACTTCTTGGAGATGAGCCAGACTTAAAATGCATGTTTTCAAAGGGCTTGAATAGAATCTTGTCTAAAATGCAAAACACTGTTTCTTTTTTAACATCTGTGGTACACTTTAGTATTTTTCCCTATATCTTCTTGGTTTTTTTGGCTTCTTGGGAAGGGGTGGAAGAAGCCAAATGCATAAGTGAAGAAAGAGAGTGAGGGAGAAAATGAGAGAGAGATGAAAGGCACTGATAATGATCATTTTTCTTAAACATAAACCAAGTCTTTTTAAATCCTTTCCAGATTGAGTCTTAGTCCTTTCTGTAATTTTTTAGGATCCATTCAAATTTTATTTAAGTGAGACATTTGTCTTTATTTTGGCCCCAGTCATGAGTGTTATGAAGTCACCATTAATCTGTTTCAAGAATTCTTTTAAGAAAAGATACTTGATTTTAAAATAGAAGTGTGTTTCATAGAAACGCTCAATCATATCTTGTAAATTTTACAGAAAACAGAATTTGCAATGAGACCAATCCTAAGTTACTCTTAAGTTACTCTTAAGGTCACTCTGTCATTTGAGCCAATGGTCCTTGGAGTAAATGATGATATGGTCATTGTTAAAAGAAACACATCACTTTCCAAGGAAAACTTCTCATGACAAATTGAACTATCTGCATGCAAGGGAGAGTGAATAATTTAATAATAACAACAGCAAAAAAAAAAAAACAGATGAAATGAAAAGAAGAGATATTGAAGGAGCAGTGGAAATGTTTTATTTACACTTTTAAATAATAAAATCAAAATATTATAAATTTCTTTACTTCAACAAATGACCAAAAATGCTACATAATAACTTCTGAATTTGGCATTTTATTAGACTTCCATTGAGAATATTCTCTGAACACAGAGAACAAAAGAAGACAAAATAAGCCATACAACCAATCGAAAAATTATTTGCAATCACCCACACATGACATTTGCTAGATTCTAAGAGGCTAATAAAATCCTGTTTTGTACATACTGTTGCATAGAATCTCACCTCCCAATTCTGTATAAAAAAGAAAGTAAGAGTCTGACATGATTAGTTTGAAAAGGTGATAATGGGAAGATATTCTGACCTATTGACAACTTGCCCAAAACACATTAAAGATGGGAGAAACACATCTGGACATAGAGTAGTTTAAGGGTATAATTAATGCATCACCATTTATTTTAGTCTGAGCTCAATTTAAGGCTAATATCTAATGGATTTATAATTAACCTTTGTCTCAACTATCAAGGGGACATGGGGGTCTAAGCAGTAAGATGAGTCTTTGAAGTACCATTGCAAGTTGTTTTGAAGGGGGTTTCCTCAGTGTGGGCTTCCCTGGTGGCTCAGAGGGTAAAGAGTCTGCCTGCAACATGGGACACTTGGGTTCAATCCCTGGGTTGGGAAGATCCCCTAAAGACGGAAATGGCAACCCACTCCAGTATTGTTGCCTGGAGAAACTCTATAGACAGAGAAGCTTGGTGGACAACAGCTCATATGGTCACAATGAGTTGGACACAACTGAGCAACTTCGCTTTCCTCAATGTGACTGGTGAGTCATAGAACTTTAATGCTGAACAGGTGGCTTTAATGGTAAAGAAACCACCTGCCCATGTGGGAGACGTAAGAGAGATGGGTTTAATCCCTGGATTGGGAAGATCCCCTGGAGGAGAGCATGGCAACCCATTCCAGTATTCTTGCCTAGAGAATCTCATGGACAGAGGAGCCTGGCGGGCTGTAGTCCATAGGGTCACAAAGAGTCAGGCACAGTTAAAGTGACTTAGCACATACGCTTGCATATGTTACATACGGGGCAAGCAAATTATGGTGGTGAAAATGTGACACATCATTTCTTTTTAGGAATCAGTAGAGACCGGGTCAGTCCTGGAATTCTGTTGCAAAGAACTCGGATTATGAGATTAGAAGAAACTCTGGCCCAATCCAAAGCCATTCCTGGTGTGGGAAGAATTCTTGGAAGTTATATAAATTGGGGGAGTACTATGGATAGTTAGGAAGATACAGGAGCAAATGGAGTATGTCTAACCCAGGAGGGTGGCCAGATGAGAAGACTAGAAGCAATCTGGAAACATGAGGAAATATTGAGGGAATTGGGCAGAGAGGAAAGACTTGGAACAGCATCTCCAAAATCTGAAAAGCTGAACATAAGCAAAGGGAAAACCGCAACAACAACGAACTAATGTTCTTTTTTGGGGGGGAGGGGGGCATTGCTCTGCTGAGACCTAAAAAAAAAGATAAACCCAGGATCAGTGAAGAGTAGTCAGAGTGAGATATTATTTAATCAAAACAAGAAAGATCTGCCTAACATTTTGGTTTCCTCAGAGTGACCAACATCAGTGGTTTCCAGTCCCAGTGAAATTATCTAAATAAAGTCTACATAATGTAGGGGGGGGGTGATCAAGTATTGGAGCAGTATTCAATATCATGACATCTAAGGTCCTTCCAACCCTTGGAATTAGTAAAGCTCTGGCTTGGTCTAAGCATCTGGGTGTACCCTGAACCCAGTCATGGGGCCATGCCTTCTTGATGTGTCATTATTCCACAAAGCATTACTTTCTTCAGCTACTTTGGCAATGAAGATTAAGAACAGCTTTCATTTGGTAAGTATATTTAGTAAAATCAAATAATTCTATCACCATTCACAATTTCACATCTTTTTTTCCTAAGTGTATGTCTTTATAGGACTCTCAAAGGTGAAAGACAAGAGTGAGGAAACTGGCTAAAACTCAACATTCAAAAAACAAAGATAAAGATTTCTAGTCCCATCACTTCATGGCAAATTGATAGGGAAATGATGGAAACAGTGACAAGCATTATTTTCTTGAGCTCCAAAACCACTGCAGATGGTGACTACAGCCATGAAATTAAAAGATGCTTGCTCCTTGGAAAAACAGTTATGACGAACCAAGACAGTGTATTAAAAAGCAGAGACATCACTTGGCCAACAAAAGTCCATAATGTCAAGCTATAGTTTTTCCAGTAGTCATGTATGGATATGAGAGTTGGAGCATAAACAAGGCTGAGCACCAAAGAATTAATGGTTTTGAGCTGTGGTGTTGGAGAAGACTTTTGAGAGTCCCTTGGATAGCAAGATCAAATCAGTCTATCTGAAAGGAAATCAACTCTGAATATTCATTGAAAAGACTAATGGTGAAGCTGAAGTTCAATATTTCGGCCACCTGATGTGAAGAGCCAACTCATTGGAAAGGACTCTGATGCTGGGAAAATTTGAAGGCAGGAAGAGAATGGGACAACAGAGGATGAGATGGTTGGATGGCATCACCAACTCAATGGACACAAGTTTGAGCAAACTCTGGGAGATGGTGAAGGACAGGGAAGCCTGGTGTGCCATAGTCCATGGGGTTGCAAAGAGCCAGACATGACTGAGGGACTGAACAGCCAGCAAATATTAGGTACAATCCACTTTGTTTGTTTAACCTATATGCTAAGCACATCATGAGAAATGCTAGGCTGGGTGAATAACAAGCCAGAATCAAGATAGGCAGGAGAAACATGAACAACCTCAGATATTCAGATGTTACCACTCTAATGGCAGAAAGTGAAGAGGAACTGAAGAGCCTCTTGGTGAGGGTGAAGGAGGAGAGTGAAAGAGCTGGCTTAAGACTAAACACTAAAAAAAAAACTATGATCATGGCATCAAGCCCCATTACTACATGGAAATTAGAAGGGGAAAAGGTGGAATTAGTGACAGACTTTTTCTTCTTCTTGGGCATCAAAGTCACAGTGGACAGTGAGTGCAGCCAAGAAATCATAAGACAATTGCTTCTTGGCAGGAAAGCAATCACAAACCTAGACTGTGTTGGAAAGCATACCCATTACTCTACTGACAAAGGTCAGTATAGTCGAGACTACGGTCTCCCCAGTGGTCATGCACAGCTGTGAAAGCTGGACTGTAAAGGCAGAAAGCCAAAGAATTGATGCCTTCAAACTGTGGTGCTGGAGAAGACTCCTGAAAGTCCCTTGGACAACAAGGATATCAAACCAGTCAATCTTAAGGGAGATCAAACCTGAATATTCACTGGAAAGACTGATACTGAAGCTGAAGGTCCAGTAGTTGATGAGAACAGATGACTCATTGGAAAAGTTCCTGATGCTGGGAAAGATTGAGGGCAGAAGGAGAAGAGGGCATCAGAGGATGAGATGGCTGGATGGCAACACCAGTGAAATGAACAGGAACTTGGGCAAACTCTGGGAGATGGTGAGGGACAGGGAGACCTGGAGTGCTGCAGTCCTTGGGGTCAAAAAGAGTCAGACACTACTGGGCAACTGCACAACAACAATGCATCAGCTATTTTTTTAAGTGTCAGGTTAATCATATGTAAAATTTGGATCTTATGCATAGTATGGGGTTTCTATGGGATCAGTATGTTTCTATTTAAATCCCTAAGTCCTCAGAATATCTGATTACCAGGTTTTGATTTGAGCCTTGGCCAGGGTGTTGAGTTATACACAAGCACCACACTCTCCAAGGCTTCCATGGTGGCTAAGATGGTAAAGAATCCACCTGAAATGCAGGAGACCTAGATTCCATCCCTAGGTCAGGAAGATGCCCTGGAGAAGAGAATGACAATCCACTTCCGTACTCTTGTCTGGAGAATCCCATGTATATAGGGAGCTCGTGAGCTACAGTCCATAGGGTCTCAAAGAGTCAGAGAAGACTGAGCACACACACACACACACACATACACACACAGTGGCCCCTCCCTAAACCTCCTACAACATTCAACATAGGAGATTCTCATGGAGCAGGTAGGAGAAGCTGCATTTGGCTCACTTAGGAGAAAATGAAAGCATCGGACCTACATGGATTATTTGCCCAATTTGTAAACAACGGTAATCCATCCGCATGTCACTTGGCCTCCACCAGTAAAGGAATGGTCCTCCTTTGCCATCCTAGACTGTTCACGGACAAAGTCATAAGTCATGTCTCTTCAATTCATCCTCCTTTCCCACCTTCCACTTTCCACTCCTGCCTTTTGAATATGATTGCTTACTTTGAACTTCATCTATTGATTCAGGTTCTGCACTCAATCTTTGACTTTGTCTCTGGACACTTTTCTGGGTCAGAGTCTGCACTTGGTCTCTGGTGCTCTTACTCTGGCTCTCAATTACTCACTTACTGCATTAGTACCCAGGTTGAGTCATCAACTCCCGTGGCCAGTCCCTCGTACTGGTGCATTCAGATGGACTGATTTCTAGGCTTATCTTAAATATTCATAAAGAAAGACAGAGAGTGGCCTTTTTCCAAATTATGATTGGTGAAGTTCAGAAATTGTATTTCTAAATGCCAAATAATGACAGAGCTGATGTGCACAATTCAGGGCTCTTAGAATAGACTGATGGTTCTCGGTGCCCTTATTTGAGTTTAATTTCCTTGGTCCCATCATAACAGGTGTATGTCTTGGAGATGTTCACCATGCTTTGACTGAACCTCTACAGAATATAAGCAAGAACAATAATATGACAAAGAGTGGCATCATTGTGGTCACTTACCTAAGACAAGCACCCAAAGCAGGGTTATTTTTCTAATCTGACTCACAAATTTAGGAGAAGAACCTAAGTGGGTACAATTTTTACTGAAACTCTACCAGGCTAATGAGTAAGCACAATATTCTCCTAGAAAAAATTATTTACTTTAGGAAAATTGATATAAAAATATTATTCAATTAAAATTAAAGTCAGATGGAAAAATTTTAATCTAAGCCAGTAGACTGCTGATAGAGAAATTTATCAAAACAAGGCACTTAAAAAATGAAGATAATAGAAACAGGAGTACATTTCAGTGCCATACCATGTAAAGGATGAATTTGTTTTTGGACAGGTTTAGAGAGTTCTCTAACCTTCTGTCTTCTAAATTTCCAATTAAAATATGAGCACAGGGAGTAGGGGAATGTGTTTGTTTACACTTGGCAAAAACCGATTTCCTGTTTCTAAGAAAAAAAGCTTTCAAAGCTTTTTTGGACTTCAAATAGCTCTTGCAAAACAATATTTTGATGAGCTAAGTGTAAATGAATCAGAAACATATGGATTGGATTTCCATTGAGATACACATGGGCTTAAACATAAGCTGAAGAGAATGCCTGGTAAGTTATACTTGGAATTGATGAAAACCAAAATGTGGTAAATTTTTCAAAACTTATTTTGAGATACCTTATGTCCTGTCCCTCAGCCCAAACACTGAAGGTTTCTTCTCTCTTTTTAGGAAATCTTCTTTGAAAGGTAGAAGTTACTTGTTCTTTAATGGAAGAGACTTAAGTTTCAACAAGCAGGCTTCACAGTGATGCTGCCATTCACCTATGCTGCTCAGAACTTAAATTTTCGGGGCCACTAACACAAATTCATCTTTATTTTCAATGATTTTCTTTGCTCTTGATCCTTTCCATCTGATTTCTCTGACCTCAGAACAGAAGTATCTAAGGATAAGCGGATGGAGAATGAAATCTCCTTTTGGAAGTTTTCCTAAAATATGCATGCGTCTCTATGTCTATATTTGTGCATCCTATAAAGTTGGCTCCACAATAGATCTAAAAATGTTTTGTCTAAAGTGAATAATCTCAGAAATACATTGTCTTCTATCCTGAGTGGTATTTGCAATTGCATTGGAAACCATCTTGATAAAAGATGTTATAAAGGTAAATGATTTAGGACTATAAATTCATATCTATAGAAGAGATAATTATATGATTAATGCTATTTATGCAGCCTAATCCTGTCAGAGTCCCAGGGGTTTGCAAATCAATCGTATAAAAAATGTCTCTCTTAGCTACTCATCAACACACTTGAATGGTATGTTTTTATTAGCTGAATACTGTCCAAAATGTTCATGTCAGTATCCTAGCTCCCAGCACCTCAAAATATGACAATATTTGGAGACAGAACCTTTAAAGAACCTTCATTAATCTATAATGAAGCAAGGAGAAAAACAAATATGTAAAAATATATAATATCATTTATATGTGTAATCTAGAAAATGACAGAGATTAACTTATTTGCAAACAGAAATAGAGACACAAAAGTAGAGAACAAGCATATAGATACCAAGAGGGGAGGCAGGGTGGTGGGATGGTTTGGGAGACTGGGGCCTACATAACTAATGAGCATTTACTGTATAGCACAGGGAACTCTACTCAGTGCTCTTGGTAACCTAAATGGGAAGGAAATACAAAAGAGAAGGGATATATGCACATGTACAGCTGATTCACTTTGCTGTACAGTATAAAATAACACAGCATTGTAAAGTGACTATTTTGTTGTTGTTCAATCATTAAGTCATGTCTGACTCTTTGTGACTCCATGGAGTGCAGCACACCAAGGCCCCCTGTCCCTCACTATCTCCCACAGTTTGCTCAAACTCATGTCCATTGAGTCAGTGATGCCATCTAATCGTTTCATCCTCCACTGCCCCTTCTCCTGTACTATATTTCATTGGAGCAACTCAGTCAGTTTAGTTCAGTCACTCAGTCGTGTACGACTCTTTGCGACCCCATGAATCGCAGCACGCCAGGCCTCCCTGTCCATCACCATCTCCCAGAGTTCACTCAGACTCATGTCCATCGAGTCAATGATGCCATCCAGCCATCTCATCTTCTGTCATCCCCTTTTCCTCCTGCCCCCAATCCCTCCCAGCATCAGAGTCTTTTCCAATGAGTCAACTCTTCGCATGAGGTGGCCAAAGTACTGTAGTTTCAGCTTTAGCATCATTCCTTCCAAAGAAATCCCAGGGCTGATCTCCTTCTATACTACAATAAAAACTAATTTAAAAACATTTATAATGAGGTCATTAGGTTAGACTTTCTCCCAAGATGACTGGTGTCTTTATAAGAAGAAGAAATTAGGAGACACACATGGTAGGAAGACAATGTGAAGAACAGGGGAAAGGAGGCCATTCATTAACCTAAGAGAGAGGCTTCAGGAGAAACCAACCTGGCGAACTCCTGGAGCTTAGATTTCTAGCCTCCAAGACTATGAGAAAATATGTTTCTGTTGTTTAAGCCACTCAGTCTGTGGCACCTTGTTCTGGGAGCCCTAGCTCCTTAGTGCTGTCAAGAAGATATTTGTTCTCCATTATATACAAATCATTGTGACCATTAACAACAGGCCAGAGTCTAGCATTTTCTTCCCTTGAACCTGGAAGATGTCTTCCTAGAACCCAAGCTTTTGACTATGAAGAAAGTCATGGCTTTCCTACTGAAGCTTCTATGATCATCAGGACATGTGAAGAAGAGTACTTAAGTCAAAGCAAGGATTCAGTTCTTAAGTCCCAGAAAAATCTCTTCCTGGCATCTCGCTAGCAGTAGTTGAATCCCACTTCTTCCTCCACCCAAATTTTGTTCTTTACACATTTTCTTTGGCCTCAATTTATACTTGACTTGCAATCTTTGCTTCTTTCTGCCAAAGTTGGGACTCCACTCCTAGCCTATTTCCTCACCTTTGGCCTGAAAATTATATTCAAGTCTCACAATGAAGCACTGAATTCATGGTAAGTTGTGTGTCCATCTGACTGGACTAATTAAGAACACAGGGGCATTCATGCTATGTGGCAGCTTCACTGCCCCATTTATAAGTACATGCCCTTTCTTGCCCCTTCATAGCTAGGCTGTGTTTATCTACTCAGGCTGATGTCTCCTCTCGAAACTGATCTCCGTTTCCCTGACAGCTGATTGCCTCTCCTCTGTATGTGCCAATGACAACCTAGATCACTGGCGCCGGTATCGGACTGCCTTTGTTCTTTTTTCTGACCCCTTTCATAATAATTGTGTGCCAAAGTTTCCCCATCTGAAGATGGGGATAATAATAGTATATATATCCTAGGGTGATTGGGGGTTGAATACAATGACACATGTAAAGTGATTTGAACAGGTCTTAGAATATTGTAAAAGTTCAATAAATGTTAACTAAAATACTGAGTGATAATAGCTGTTTTAAGATGTGAAAACATTTGATCATTACAACAATCCTGGAGGGAGGGAGTTATTTCCATCTTTTGCAAATGAAAAGCCTGATTGAATTTAAACACTGAGGTTCTCATGCTCTTTCCAGAATAGTTCCACAGTAGAAGAGTCAAAGGAAATGGGCCAAATATAAGGACTTCAGTTCAGTTCAGTTCAGTCGTTCAGTCGTGTCTAACTCTTTGTGACCCCATGAATCGCAGCACACCAGGCCTCTCTGTCATCACCAATTCCTGGAGTTCACTCAGACTCACATCCATTGAGTCGGTGATGCCATCCAGCCATCTCATCCTCTGTCGTTCCCTTCTCCTCCTGCCTCCAATCCCTCCCAGCATCAGAGTTTTTTTCAATGAGTCAACTCTTTCAGTTACCTAAACATAACTTGTCTTCATAAGGAGGTACTGGGAAGAAAGACTTATTTTGGAAAGGGGCTTAACATAATTATAACCAAGATAATGGAGAAGCTTTTCTTAAGAGTTGGACCAAGTCCCCTATAGTTAGACTCAAACTCATTATACAACATGGAATTTTAAAACCTATCCTAATAACTGATTTGAAGTAAAGCATCCATAGCTGTATTATGTACTGAATAAATTGCCCAAGAAACTAAGATAATGTTGAAGACTTTGAATTGTGAATTGGATGATCTCATAATCACAGCATTCTGAAGGGTGCATTAATCCACTTTCATTTCATGTGTGGGAGCCTTGCAACTGAGATACGTGACAGTAAATTAAATCGTCAAATCCCTAAGCAAACCGGTGGCTTTGGTTTCATGTTTCATGCTCCCTTCTCATTGTACTTGGCTAACCATGGTATTATTTCTGTTGGGACTGGGGGCCATAGACCACAAATTGTGTAAAGAGGAGTTGATGCTTCATGGGGGTTAGTTGATTGGAACTTTAATGCAATTTCTTATGCTGTTATCTGTCATTTGTTTATAAAGTGGTAATATACAATATCTTTTGGAAATTCTATTAAAGACACATAGTATTATATCACAGAGAAGGCAATGGCACCCCACTCCAGTACTCTTGCCTGGAAAATCTCATGCATGGAGGAGCGTGGTAGGCTGCAATCCATGGGATTGAAAAGAGTCGGACACGACTGAGTGACTTCACTTTCATTTTTCACTTTTCACTTTCATGCATTGGAGAAGGAAATGGCAACCCACTCCAGTGTTCTTGCCTGGAGAATTCCAGGGATGGGGGAGCCTGGTGGGCTGCCGTCTATGGGGTCGCACAGAGTTGGACACGACTGAATTGACTTAGCAGCAGCAGCAGCAGTATTATATCATACAGTGCTGTGCTTAGTTGCTCAGTTGTGTCCGACTCTTTGCAACCCCATGGACTATAGACCACCAAGATCCTCTGTTCATGAGGATTCTTCAGGCAAGAATACTTGAGTGAGTTGCCATTCCCTCCTCGAGGTAATCTTCCCAACCCAGGGACTGAACCCAGGTCCTCCACACTGAAGGTGGATTCTTTATTGTCTGAGCCACTAGGGAAGCCTATGTCATATGGGAGCTGTTCTTAAAGAGATGGGAATAACAGACCACCTTACCTGTATCCTGAGAAACCTGTATGAAGGTCAAGAAACAACAGTTAGAAATGGACATGAAACAACGGACTAGTTCAAAATTGGGAAAGGGCTGCATATTGTCACCCTGCCTATTTAACTTCTAAGTTGAGTACATCATGTAAATGCTGGGCTGGATAAGTCAGAAGTTGGAATCAAAATCGCCTGGAGAAATATTGACAACCTCAGATATGCAGATAATAACACTCTAATGGCAGAAAGCAAAGGGGAACTAAGAGCTTGTTGATGAAGGTGAAAGAGGAAAGTGAAAAAGCTGGCTTAAAACTCAACATTCACAAGACTAAGATGGAATTCTGTCCCATCACTTCATGGCAAATAGATGGGAAAAAGTGGAAGCAGTGACAGATATTATTTTCTTGGGCTCCAAAATCACTGAGGAGAGTGACTGCAGCGCAAAATTAGAAGACACTTGTTCCTTGGAAGAAAAGCTATGACTAACCTAGACAGCATTTAAAAAGCAGAGACATCACTTTGCCAACAAAGTTCCATATAGTCAAAGCTATGGTTTTTCCACTAGTCATGTATGGATGTGAGAGTTGGACCATGATGCAAGCTGAGCATTCAGGAATTGATGCCTCTGAATTGTGGTGATGGAGAAGACTCTTGAGAGTCCCTTGGACTGCAAGGAGATTAAACCAGTCAATTCTAAAGAAATCAACCCTGAATATTTATTGGAACTACTGATGCTGAAGCCGAAGCTCCAATACTTTGGCCACCTGATGCAAAGAGCTGACTCATTGGAAAAGACCCTGATGCTGGAAGATTGAGGGCAGGAGGAGAAGGGGAAGACAGAATGAGTTGGTTGGATAGAATCATTGACTCAGTGGATGTGAATTTGAGCAAACTCCAGAGATAAAGAAGGACAGGGAAGCCTGTAGTGCTGCAGTCCATAGGGTCACAAAGAGTCAGACACAACTTAGTGACTGAAAAACAATATGTATATGTGTTCAGTGAAGCATCTTTAGAATACAGAAATTGCTAACATGCAAAATATTCAATAATATTTTTTGCCCTATTAAATAATGCATCCTTCAAGCTACATTAAAGTATCATGTAGAAAATCAGTCAAGGTGTTCATGATGTTCTAAGAGTAAAATTAGGTTACAAAGAAGCATCTGTTTCAACTGTGAACAGTTCTGTTGGGGGAAATAATGAATGCCTATTTTGTTTATTGTGTTTTATTTATACATTATTACAACAACTGCTGAAATGGGTATTTACTAGTTATGTTATTTCTCCCAGTGTCTTGGCAGGCTCAGGGTTCTTGAACATCCTCTTCTTTCTCTTCATGCAGTTGTTATTGTTCTGTCGCTCAGTCATGTCCAATTCTTTGCAATCTGTAGACTGCAGGCTCCCCTGTCCATAGAGTTCTCCAGGCAAGAATACTGGAGTGGGTGGGTAGCCATTCTCTTATCCAGGGGATTTCCAGATCCAGAAATTGAACCCAGGTCTCCCGTACTGCAGGCAGATTCTTTACCATCTGAGCCACCAGGGAAGCCCAGTAAGTAAAACATAATCATTTAAAAATGTCATCTGATTTCAACATGTGTTTTGTTTCTTCTCCATAAATTTCACACCCTCTGACCCTTTTCACATCTCTCAGATTATTCTGCCTTTATTATTGCCTTGTGGTGGCGTGGTCTCGGTTTTTTCTTGGACCTGTTATTTTCTGTGAATTAGTAACTGAATGATGATTATGCCTGAAGGAGTGTTGCTATATAAACAGTCCTATTTTCATTGATCTGTTGCCATCTATAATTTGGAAAGTTAAGGGAGGATGTTGAAGGGAACATGAGTGGGTGAGAAAGAAATGCTACAGGGTGAAAAACATCAATTCTTGAATTTCATAATATATGATAAAAGTTGGTATGTTGTTTATTTCAGTAAAACATGAACCAGACTTTAAGCTGTTTCTGAGTTACAAAGAAGTAATCTGTCAAGTGGAGCAGAAAATTTAAAGTGAAATGGTAGCTTTTTGGGGTGACACATCAACAACAGAATAGAGAACACATATAGCTGAAATTTCCATCAGTGTAACATTCTCAAGGGAAACTTCCCAACAATAACTTAAGACACTTATAATGAAATACAGAGTCAAATAGTACTCAGACCCAGTACATAATATCTTATGATTTAATCATAAATACATGATGCCCAAACTATATTGATAATAAATTTATACTTGTCATAAAACATTTTTATGCATCTTATGAAAGATAGTGCATGAAGCATGCAGTTTGTTCATATCCAAATAAGAAAGAATTTGCATGACACGTTCTTCTGTCTTCAGGCACTGAAAAAAAAAACTGGTATTTTTTGTTTCTTTGTTTTATCTCACATATAATTCTGTGCAACCAGTGTTTTGTATTTCTAAAATTTGGCATAACTAACTTTAAAAAATGAACATAAGCAATTCCAGAACATGAACCATACCATTTGAGAGTTAAAAAAAAAACATAAAAATAATAGGGTTATTCTAAAAATTTTAGGAAGCATGTGAGTGATGATTGATTTCAATTTAACACCATAAAAACAAGGAAAGGAGAGTTAATTTCCATTATATTCTGAAGTTAAACTCTATAAACACCACCAAGTGAATAAAACAGTCATTTAATGGTCAGGCAAAGTAGTATCAACATTTGGCATGAAGCGTTATTTTGCAATTTTCAACTAAACTAGGTTAAAAAAAATTTCAAAGTAACTCTGTCTTACTCCCTTTCTCTGGCTCTGTCACACACACAGCCATTTGAAAAAGAAAAATAAAGCTTTCATGTGCATCGTTAGTAATGACAAAAGTACATTATGAGTATCCCCAAGTTAAAAGTGTCAGAGTACAGCATTCTGAGATCTATGTTAGATAAGTATTCTTGCTATTCTGGCAAAATAATACATCATAATTTAACTGACAATTATCTAAAATGAGAGTATATAATTAGGTCACTGAGTATATGAGATCCAAAGTTTGTCCATTATGCAAAGTCATAATCAGAACCAAAAGGTAAATATATTCTTAATTAATAAATTGTACTTAAAACAATCTTAAAGAAAACCAATGTGTTACCTGACAGATAAGTCTGAAAGAGGAATTGGGAATGTGGAGTCAAGAACAACTTTAACGTGGGCTGCAATGAATTTTTAATTTTCTTTTATCCCTAGAATGGTCCTGATCTTCTGTTAGGATTTTGGAAATGAACGCTTGTTATGAAGTGTGACATGTTTTGTTAAAATGACTGAGATGTTGGAAAACAAGATAAGTGCAAGACTATTTCACTTTGAGAAAATTATGCGTGTATTTTGTGGGCTTCCCAGGTGGCTCAGTAGTAAAGAACCTGCCTGCCCATGCAGGAGAAGCAAGAGATGAAGTTCAATCCCTGGGTCACAAGATCCCCTGGAGAAGGAGATGGCAACCCACTCCAGTATTCTTGCTTGGGAAATCCCATGGAGAGAGGAGCCTGGTGGGCTACAGTCCACGAGGTCGAAAGAGCCTGACCTAAGTGACTGAGCACACACACACACACACACACACACACACACACACACACAAATACATATATATTTTTCCCCCACTGGCATAACGCAACCATTTTAAGTACCCAATTTGACACAGAAAGCATATTCTTTTTTGAGCTTAGTAACTATCATCATATGAGCTTCCCTGGTGGCTTAGATGGTAAAGAATCCACCTGCAATGAGGAGATGGGTTCGATCCCTGGATCAAGAAGATCCCCTAGAAAAGGGGATGGCTACCTATCCAGGTATTTTTGTCTGGGGAATTCCGTGGACAGAGGAGCTTGGCGGGCTACAGCCCGTGGGGTCTCAAAGAGTCAGACGAGACTTGAGTGACTAACACTTTCACTTTTTATTTTCCAATATATGGAATTGAGAACATAATTGTTCACAGCCAATTATCCAAGCATTTTCTTGATCTTTACATTTTTATAATTTCATAATTAAATTACAGATATATTTTCTCAAAAATAGGAGTATTTAAATTTGTATTAAATTAAGCTTAAATAGTATTTAAGTTGTTGCTGTTCAGCCACTGTCTTGTTTCTTTATGACTCCTTGCAGTGCCCATCCACAGTGATTTTGAAACCCAAGAAAATAAAGTCTGACACTGTTTCCATATTTTCCCCACCTATTTGCCATGAAGTAATGGGACTGGATGCCACAATCTTAGTTTTTTGAATGTTGAGTTTAAGCCAGGTTTTTTACTCTCTTCTGTCATCTTCATCAAGAGGTTCTTTATTTCTTCTTCACTTCCTGTCATAAGGGTGGTGTCATCTGCATATCTGAGGTTATTGATATTTCTCCCAGCAATCTTGATTCCAGCTTGTGCTTCTTCCAGCCCATCATTTTGCATAAGGTACTCTGCATAGATATCTCCAGATGGTCAACACCGAAATCAGATGGATTATATTCTTTGCAGCCAAAGATGGAGAAGCTCTATACAGTCAACAAAAACAAGACTAGGAGCTAACTGTGGCTCAGATCATGAACTCCTTATTACCAAATTCAGACTTAAACTGAAGAAAGTAGGGAAAACCACTAGACCATTCAGGTATGACCTAAATCAAATCCCTTACGATTATACACTGGAAGTGAGAAATAGATTTAAAGGACTAGATCTGATAGAGTGCCTGATGAACTATGGGTGGAGGTTTGTGACATTGTACAGGAGACAGGGATCAAGACCATCCCTATGGAAAAGAAATGCAAAAAAGCAAAATGGCTGTCTGGGGAGGCCTTACAAATAGCTGTGAAAAGAAGAGAAGCGAAAAGCAAAGGAGAAAAGGAAAAAAAGCATCTGAATGCAGAGTTCCAAAGAATATCAAGAAGAGATAAGAAAGCCTTCTTCAGCGATCAATGCAAAGAAATAGAGGAAAACAAGAGAATGGGAAAGACTAGAGATCTCTTCAAGAAAATTAGAGATACGAAGGGAACATTTCATGCAAAGATGGTATCTATAAAGGACAGAAGTGGTATGGACCTAACAGAAGCAGAAGATATTAAGAAGAGGTGGCAGGAGTACACGGAAGAACTGTATAAAATGATCTTCACGACTCAGATAATCACGATGGTGTGATCACTCATCTAGAGCCAGACATCTTGGAATGTGAAGTCAAGTGGGCCTTAGAAAGCATCACAACGAACAAAGCTAGTGGAGGTGATGGAATGCCAGTTGAGTTATTTCAAATCCTGAAAGTTGATGCTGTGAAAGTGCTGCACTCAATATGCCAGCTAATTTGGAAAACTCAGCAGTGGCCACAGGACTGGAAAACGTCAGTTTTCATTCCAATCCCAAAGAAAGGCAATGCCAAAGAATGCTCAAACTACCGCACAATTGCACTCATCTCACTCGCTAGTAAAGTAATGCTCAAAATTCTCCAAGCCAGGCTTCAGCAATATGCGAACCGTGAACTTCCTGTTGTTCAAGCTGGTTTTAGAAAAGGCAAAGGAACCAGAGATCAAATTGCCAACATCCGCTGGATCATGGAAAAAGCAAGAGAGTTCCAGAAAAACATCTATTTCTGCTTTATTGACTATGCCAAAGCCTTTGACTGCGTAGATCACAATAAACTGTGGAAAATTCTGAAAGAGATGGGAATACCAGACCACCTGATCTGCCTCTTGAGAAATCTATATGCAGATCAGGAAGCAACAGTTAGAACTGGACATGGAACAACAGACTGGTTCCAAATAGGAAAAGGAGTACGTCAAGGCTGTATATTATCACCCTGCTTATTTAACTTTTATGCAGAGTACATCATGAGAAATGCTGGACTGGAAGAAACACAAGCTGGAATCAAGATTGCCAGGAGAAATATCAGTAACCTCAGATATGCAGATGACACCACCATTGTGGCAGAAAGTGAAGAGGAACTAAAAAGCCTCTTGATGAAAGTGAAAGTGGAAAGTGCAAAAGTTGGCTTAAAGCTCAACATTCAGAAAATGAAGATCATGGCATCCGATGCCATCACTTCAAGGGAATAGATGGGGAAACAGTGGAAATAGTGTCAGACTTTATTTTTATGGGCTCTAGAATCACTGCAGATGGTGACTGCAGCCATGAAATTAAAAGATGCTTACTCCTTGGAAGGAAAATTATGACCAACCTAGATAGCATGTTCAAAAGCAGAGACATTGTCAACAAAGGTCTGTCTAGTCAAGGCTATGGTTTTTCCTGTGGTCATGTATGGATGTGAGAGTTGGACTGTGAAGAAGGCTGAGCGCCGAAGAATTGATGTTTTTGAACTGTGGTGTTGGAGAAGACTCTTAAGAGTCCCTTGGACTGCAAGGAGATCCAACCAGTCCATTCTGAAGGAGATCAGCCCTGGGTGTTCTTTGGAAGGAATGATGCTAAAGCTGAAACTCCAGTACTTTGGCCACCTCATGCGAAGAGTTGACTCATTGGAAAAGACTCTGACGCTGGGAGGGATTGGGGGCAGGATGAGAAGGGGACGACAGAGGATGAGATGGCTGGATGGCATCACTGACTTGTTGGTTGTGAGTCTGAGTGAACTCTGGGAGTTGGTGATGGACAGGGAGGCCTGGTGTGCTGCGATTCATGGGGTCGCAAAGAGTCGGGCATGACTGAGAGACTGAACTGAGCTGAACTGAACTCTGCATAGAAGTTAAATAAGTAGAATGATAATATACAGCCTTGATGTACTCCTTTCCCAATTTGGAATCAGTCAGCTGTTCCATATCCAGTTCTAACTGTTGCTTCTTGACCTGCATACAGGTTTCGCAGGAGGCAGGTAAGATGGTCTGGTATTCTGTTCTCTTCAAGAATTTTGCACAGTTTGTTGTGATCCACACAGTCAAAGGTTTTAGCATAGCCAGTAAAGAAGAAGTAGATGTTTTTCTGGAATTCCCTTGCTTTTTCTATGAGCCAATGGATGTTGACAGTTTGATCTCTGGTTCCTCTGCCTTTTCTAAATCCAGTTTGTGCATCTGAAATTTCTCAGTCCACATACTGGTGAACCCTAACTTAAAGAATTTTGAGCGTTACCTTGTTAGCATTGAAATGAGTAATTTCATATACAGACATTTATTTATATTTGTATGTATTTAATGTATACACGGACTTCCCTCGTGGCTCAGAGTTTAAAGTGTCTGCCTGCAATGCAGGAGACCTGGGTTCGATTGCTGGGCTGGGGAGATCCCCTAGAGAAGGAAATGGCAACCCACTCCAGTATTCTTGCCTAGAGAATCCCATGGACAGAGGAGCCTGGTGGGCTACAGTCCACAGGGTCACAATGAAAGCTAAGTTTTTCATCTACAGAAAATTGTATTGAGGGAGCCATAGGGTCATATCTTTATCCTGGAAAAATGACTAATTAGAAGAACCACTTATTACTATGTAAGTGTTCAATGATTCTTTAATATATTTTAGAAGAAAATAGAGTTCAGAGTTATAATCCTTGCCCTCAAGAAATCTGTCTGTTACAGAAAGTGAGCTTCATACTCACTTTCTGGCTTCTTATTATTTAATAGGATTTTTCTTCTCAAACGATTGAGTCAGTCATTTGGCCATATTCTGCGTTTTCCTCCTTAAAGATTATTATACGCATAATATGGAAGACTCACCTCCCACATTCTCTTCAGTGAAGTACTATGGCATGCAGATAGTGGTAGAGACCACGAGTGGTCTCCATCTTCAAGGTCTTCCTGAGAACAGAGAGTCCCCACCTGAGGTCACATCATTCCTGTGGTAGCCCATATCCAGGAACTGACATCAGGAGCTGCCGAAATCCAGTCATTTAAGACTCTCTGAGGGACAAGTCTGCCAGACCACATGTACTTCAGGGCTCTCCGTGTGCTTGGCCAAAGCTTTGTTGGGGTAGCCTCAAGGTTTGAATTCTTCCTTTGCCCAGTTGTTCTGCCGGAGCCTTTCTTCCCCTGGGCTGATACTTGATAAATATCCTTCACACCAAAGGATATTGGTGTTCTATTGCTCCGTTCCTGCTTCTAAAGATTGTAATCTGTAACAATATAAAGTCAGAAGTGGAAAATGGATATAAAATGGACAGGAAGTGATTTCATTTTGACATCTTGTTTTTTGTGTGTCTAATGCTATGGGAATGTGGACTATATTCTTAAAGTTTATATTATACTTTCAGATGATTATTTCTTCAAAGCTACATAATTGAGTATAACTTCTGTTGGCTTCTTCAGTCCTAGGTGTAAATTTGAAAGTGATATTTTAGATCTTATTGCTATTGTTGTACCTTCTTCTCCGATGAATCAGAATAATGGGTGTTGCATACATCCTCTGTGGCAGTCAAGTTGGATCTGCTAGTTCTGCACAGGGGGTATTATCTTCTTTGAAATTCTCACAAGGAGAAGATCAAAGTAGCCAGATCATCTTAAACCATAGATTATGAGTCAAGCAGGGTTGGCCCAAGACAAGTATCTGATGTGTGTTTAGTCCTATGGTGAGTCAGTGTTCTAATCAAGGGCAGAGTTAATCAGTCGGGGTTTTTTGCTCACCATGTGAAATCTTCAAGTGCTTTTTCCAGAAGGAATATACATGCATTCTTTTGGTACATTTGGTTTTGCCTGTGTATCATTGTATTTCTCTTCCCACCACCACAAGACAAAGAAATTAATTGCAGTCAAAAATAAAGTCATAAGCCTCTGGCAAGCTAAAATTGAGAACAAAATATGAAAAGGGTGTTTTCCTCTGTACTTTAAGATGTAAAATAGATATTTCACAGCTGGGTAGGGAGAGAAACAGGGAGATGAAGTGATTCACTCCAGATCACAAGCCAAGTTGATGGCAAGGCTGGAACTAGAATCCTGATGTAGAGGCTGACATTTAACCACATTATGCTTCAGTCCAATGAGACTTATTTGATTGACTAGTATTGATGTAACCAAAAAGGTATCTTTTCAAATTCAACATTTCACTGATATTTACTGAGCGTCTACTATGTGCCTGGTACTGCTTTAGGCATAGTACAAAAGGGCAATGTATCCAATAGACAGGATTTTTTGTTGTCAAGGTGTTTATTTTCTGGCAAAGATCAATTTTCAATCCTGCTAAAGCCACCTATAGTGTAGCAATAACAAAATAACTATTTAAACACAGAAGATAATGAAAAAAATTCCCCCGACTATTTCTCTGTCCATGGGTATCTCTAGGCAAGAATACTGGAGTGGGTTGTCATTTCCTTCTCCAGGGGATCTTCCGTGACCGGGGATCGAACCTGTGTCTCCTGCATTGGCAGGCAGATTTTTTACCATTGAGCCATCAGGTAAGCCCTGTAATTTGATATAGAGCAACATTTCTTTCTTGACACTGGTTCCATCAGACTAGAACAAGGCTGTACTACGGAATATGCTAGCAATGGTCACAGTTCACCTGATTAGCCTTTTTCGGTAGCTGCTTAGAAGTGTTGTAACATTAGTTACAAAGAGAATGTTGCTATAAATGAGATTCTGAGTTTGAATAGCAAACAACCATGTTTTTGTAAATTAATGGACCATGTTTTTGTACATTAATGTAACATTTAGTGTTACTGTTATATCTAATGTTAGTGTTAACATTTAACATTATAATATTTAAAAATAATTACTTAGGCAACTTATTTTTCTTTGCAGAAAATCTAGCAAGTAAGTTGTCAGAGAAGTAGTTGTTCGATTCCCAATTAATTATGAGTTTTTAATGGTCCCCATTGCGACCCCATGGACTATACAGTCCATGGAATTCTCCAGGCCAGAATACTGGAGTGGGTAGCCTTTTCCTTCTCCAGGGATCTTCTCAACCCAGGGATCGAACCCAGGTCTTCCACATTTGCAGGCAGATTCTTTACCAACTGAGCCACAAGGGAGGCCCCTTTCAATGGTCAGAAGAGTTCAGTTAAGGAAACTCAAGGAATCATGGACTCCATGATGTACAATGTAAAACAAGGTCTTAAAAAGTGATTTGTTGATAGATTTTGATGTTCTCATTTTATAGCCCCTTGTGCATCACTGTCATATCACTTAGTACAACTTGAACTAAGCAGATTCGATTACTTCTTTTAAAATATTTCTCTTAATGGAGAAACTGCAAGGTTGTACAAGTGATTAACAGTAAGGACTCAGAAGCCAGTCTATTTTGCTACCACCACTGCCTCTGTAGCCTTGGACACGTTACTAAACTCCTCTGGTTACTCCTTCCAGGTAATCACAGTGGTGTGATCACTCACCTAGAGCCAGACATCCTGGAATGTGAAGTCAAGTGGGCCTTAGGAAGCATCACTATGAACAAAGCTAGTGGAGGTGATGGAATTCCAGTGGAACTATTTCAAATCCTAAAAGATGATGCTCTGAAAGTGCTGCACTCAATATGCCAGCAAATTTGGAAAACTCAGCAGTGGTCACAGGACTGGAAAAGGTCAGTCTTCATTCCAATCCCAAAGAAAGGCAATGCCAAAGAATGCTCAAACTACCGCACAATTGCACTCATCTCACACACTAGCAAAGTAATGCTCAAAATTTTCCAAGCCAGGCTTCAGCAATATGTGAACCGTGAACTTCCAGATGTTCAAGCTGGTTTTAGAAAAGGCAGAGGAACCGGAGATCAAATTACCAACATCTGCTGGATCATCAGAAAAGCAAGAGAGTTCCAGAAAAACATCTATTTCTGCTTTATTGACTATGCCAAAGCCTTTGGCTGTGTGGATCTCAACAAACTGTGGAAAATTCTGAAGGAGCTGGGAATACCAGACCACCTGACCTGCCTCTTGAGAAACCTGTATGCAGGTCATGAAGCAACAGTTAGAACTGGACATGGAACAACAGACTGGTTCCAAATAGGAAAAGGAGTACATCAAGGCTGTATACTGTCACCCTGCTTATTTAACTTATAAGCAGAGTACATCATGAGAAACGCTGGGCTGGAAGAAGTACAGCTGGAATCAAGATTGCCGGGAGAAATATCAATAACCTCAAACATGCAGATGACACCACCCTTATGGAAGAAAGTGACGAGGAACAAAGAGCCTCTTGATGAAAGTGAAAGAGGAGAGTGAAAAAGTTGGCTTAAAGCTCAACATTCAGAAAATGAAGATCATGGCAACCGATCCCATCACTTCATGGCAAATAGATGGGGAAACAGTGGAAACAGTGTCAGACTTTATTTTTGGGGGCTCCAAAATCACTGCAGATGGTGACTGCAGCCATGAAATTAAAAGACACTTACTCCTTGGAAGGAAAGTTATGACCAACCTAGATAGCATATTCAAAAGCAGAGACATTACTTTGTCAACAAAGATCCATCTAGTCAAGGCTATGGTTTTTCCAGGAGTCATGTATGGATGTGACAGTTGAACTGTGAAGAAAGCTGAGTGCCAAAGAATTGATGCTTTTGAACTGTGGTGTTGGAGAAGACTCTTGAGAGTCCCTTGGACTGCAAGGAGATCCAACCAGTCCATCCTAAAAGAGATTAGTCCTGGGTGTTCATTGGAAGGACTGATGTTGAAGCTGAAACTCCAATACTTTGGCCACCTGATGCAAAGAGTTGACTCATTGGAAAAGACCCTGTTGCTGGGAAAGATTGAGGGCAGGAGGAGAAGGGGATAACAGAGGATGAGATGGTTGGATGGGGTCACAAAGAGTCGGACACAACTGAGCGACTGAACTGAATTGAACTGAATGCATTGAATAATGTCCAAAGTTCTTGTGGGGCTGAGAGTCCTTACCAGCCAGAGTGAAGACCCTGATGCTGGGAAAGATTGAAGGCAGGAGAAAGGGATGACGGAGGATGAGATGGTTGGATGGCATCACCAACTCAATGGACTTGGGTTTGTGTAGACTCCAGCCGCTGGCGATGGATAGGGAAGCCTGGTGTGCTGTGGTTCATGCAGTTGCAAGGAGTCAGACACGGCTGAGCCACTAACTGGACTGAACATAGAGTTATTATGAGACTTAAATAAGTTATTATTTGTGACATGCCTGGACTAATGCTTATCATGTTATATCCTTATTTAAAATATAAATAAAATTTAAAAACTACTTTTCTACTATTAATACAATACAAAGAGGAAACATATCTGTCTTAATTCTTGCTTGTATCCTTCTACAGCCATAGTTGCATGTGGAGTTGTTCAATAAATTAGTATTTAATAAAAGACTGACAAATATTGGGGGCCAGAAATGGTAAAAAGTTCATAAATCTTCAGTGCTGTAGATCTTGAATAATATAACAGGGTTAATGTTACTACTGATTTTGGAGTCTCTCCCTGGGTGCTGCACAAATATCATTTTTACTTGACATTACAGCAGCCCTAAACTAGAAGAATCAAATCTCCACCTCACAGATTAGGTAACTGAAATTTAAAGAGGCTAAATAACTTGTCCAAAGTCACAAAAGTAGTCTGACCAGAGCTTAGTATCAGATCCAGGTCATTTTGGTGTCGAAGTCCATTTTCCTCCCCTGCTACTCAATCTTTCCTCAAGAAAGAGTGTTTGGTGATATCAGGTAGGGAAGATTGAAATTCACAAGGAAAAATTTATAGGCGCCTAAGAAAAACAATATTACAGGATGTAATTACATATTACAAATACAATATTACATAAGAGTCTTTCAAAGACAACTCATCTTCCAGGCTCTCTTCTAAACAAACACTGAACCCAATGATTTTAGCAATATTCCACATAATTTGCTAATATTTTTTACAGCTGTCAGTTTATTGCAAAACTAGAGACTAAGTTTGAAGTCATGTTAGTTTGGTTTAAAGTATACTTAAGCAAACTGTCAGTACTTCTAAAGTTCAGGATTTTTATAGAATGCATATAAGATAGTTTCTCAGTGAAAAGTTGAAGAGAGAACCACTGTAATTTGATTTTGTGCAAATGGAAAAAAAAAAGTCAAAAATCATTACATACTTAGTCATAAACCATAGTGCATAAGCCACAATTCATAAGCCTACATTCAGATCTATGAATTTAGAAATTTAGAAAATGAAGGAAAATGAGCAGAAGAGCTGGGCGGTTGTTGGAAATGATGCAAAGCTACCCAAGGAATCTTATGATAGAAACTCACTCAGCCTGAATAACTCACGTAGCAAAATTTCAGGAAGAATGAAATTGACGTTCCTGACCACACCTTATCTGTCCTTCCTGAACTGAGCCTTGTGTACTGATTTCATTTTACTGTGACATCTTATAAATGGATTACTGCGGGGCATATTGAACCTATGTCAATAATAAACATGATGCAACATAATCACTGAGCACAAGGAAGTTGCTCTTCATAAGAAGAAGACACAGGACACAGAGACACAGAGGGTTTTGTTAAAGATCAAGATGACAGCCATGGTAGCCACCTGAGCAACATTATTACCTTTAAATAGCTCTGATCTACCCTTTGTCATTCCATAAAACATCAACAAATCATGCTTAGCTAATCATAACTAAAGACTGCATACCTTCTCCTCTGTTTAAAAACATTGTTTTGAAATTCTTTTCAAGGGACAGTCACTCCCAAAAATCTAAAACAAGCCAGAGATGGATGGTACCAGGGGGAAAACTGAAACCTTAGGGTTTTTTTTATTTTATTATTTTTTTGTCTGTCTTATTTACAACTGGATCTACTTTTTGTCTTGTTTGCGATTCAATTCTATTTGTCTGCTTAGCACCCAGTTTAAAGCTGCAAATTGACAACTCACTGAGTGTGGTGTCAAAACACATTTTGTGTTATTGCTGTACGAAATCAACTCTTCACAGTCATTGACTACAAGAAGGCAAATTTCAAATTTAGCTACAGCAATTAAACAAGGATTTCTACGTTTGCCCCAAGTTCCGCTCTCACTTATTCGTAAGTGTTCTGATCGGTCTTTGAAACAAAAACATGATTATGTAAAGAAGTAATGGATGATCGAGCAAAGGCCTGAGAGTGGGACTGCTCTAGAGAGTGGGAGGCTACTCTCACTTGTTTTCAGTAATTTTCCCGAAAAATTAATAGGAAAACTTAGTTCCTTTCAGCCATAAAATGGGGAAGTTGAACCAGTTGACCCTAAAGGACATTTTCCAGGTTTTACTTTCTATGAAAACAAAGCAACCTCATGAAATATGTGGTTAGAGCTGATAAATGAGTGATTCCCTTTGTGAATGACCTAGAATGTGTCATAAAAACAGAGAGAAGATAGACTTAGGATGGCAAAGGCAAGTGGAAACGGCAGCTCTTTGTGAGATATTATAATCAGTAAACCATTACGGACTGTTCTTTGTGGAATTTCTTCACTCCAGGCAGCATTTGTCAAAGTGTTTAAAACTCTTTTCTCATACCAGGTAGGTGCTGGCCCATTCTATGCATGAGAAAAGCATTCTTTAACATATCCAATGCATGTTAATGAGAAAAATTTAAGCCAAGGTCTGTCAAGTCTAAAAGTAAAAATAAAAAAGTGAAAGTGTTAGTCG
This sequence comes from Bubalus bubalis, assembly GCF_019923935.1. Taxonomy (NCBI): domain Eukaryota; kingdom Metazoa; phylum Chordata; class Mammalia; order Artiodactyla; family Bovidae; genus Bubalus; species Bubalus bubalis. The sequence continues at coordinate 166,526,956 of NC_059158.1, forward strand.
CTCAGTCATGTCTGATTCTTTGTGACCCCATGGACTGTTGTCTGCCAGGCTCCTCTGTCCATGGGATTTTCCAGACAAGAATACCAATGTGGGTTGCCATTCCCTTCACCAATGGATCTTTCCCACCCAGGTTTCAAACCAGGGTGTCCTGCATTGGCAGGCAGATTCTTTACTGTCTGAGCCACCAGGGAAGCCCCAAAAGTAAAAGGAGGTGTCGAGAAGTCAGATACTGTATTCTGAAATCAACAAGCCAAACAAAGCAAGCAAAAAAACAAAAAACAGATCTTAACTCACAGCACGACCCTCTTTCACAGTAAGAAGAGTGTATACTTCTGTCTTTTGGGCACTCTTCTGAACAAACAGAAGTACGTGTGAGCTCTCTGGGGCTGAATAGCATGGCCACGGTGGAATGTTGTGGTAATATAAATTACAGAGAAGATGCATGGCTTTTCATCTCGTGCCCTCACCGCAGATGTCTGTGGGATGAAAGTAGGAGTCGCTGCCAGCTACCGGAGTCCTGCAGTGCTGACACCCTGTAATCGTTTGCTGGATTTCTAACCTCCCTCTTCATCCACCAAACCTCCTCTCAGGGCTGCTTTATGGTACACATTTCAGTAGAAAAAAACCAACTCGCGTTGCAGTTAATTTTGCCTTGATAATTTCACAACATCCTTTGAGATCACAATAAGCCCCAGGATATTGTGCAATTTGGGGCTGGAAATCTCTTGCTTAAGGTCCTAACTTTGTGAAAGAAAAGCAGGTGAAAGTGAGAGAATTGATCTCATTTAAAACAACTGAGTTGGCATTAGTGGCGAGGAATGAAAGGATTGGTAATGCTGGTAAAAGTTTATCTCATCCAAGTTAACATTTTTAGTGTTCATATTTTTTTACAGTATTTTTCTAGGCAATGCACTGTTGCTCACCCTGAAAAAAAGATTGTGCTATTTTGTGGGGTTTTTTTATCCCCCTCCGGGACAAGCCTTCTGAAACCTACCCTGACTCATCCATGTTAATTTAAAATAATATAAATAAGCAAATACATGACTCAATAAATGTGATGAGTAAAGAGAAAACCGTGTTTGGCTGGCAACCCAGTCCTACATTTTAATTAAAAAGCATGTCTCACACGCCATCAATAAGTTTTCAAGTGACCTGTCATGACCAGTTCTAATCGCAAGCATGCCATTCACTTGTTTGTAATAAATTGGCAGATTATGCTAATATAAGAAAGGAAGGCTATCAATTTTATGTGTGCCAGACAAGCAATGCCATCGATTTCAAAATTTATGATATGCCCTTGAAAGAGGAAGATGGTTAAGGATAGGATTTCACAAACGGAATAAAATGTTACAGGGGATAATCAATTATATATAGTTGACAAATAGGTGGAGAAAAACATTGTAAAATATTATGATTTCCTAATGGTCAAATGCTCATATATTCAATGTCACCTTTTGTGCCTATTAATCTTTCAACAAAAGGAACTCTGATGATAGCAGATGTGTCAGTGATCAAGTTTGGGAAATTGACATTTTATAAGTACTTGACTAAAAATGTCATAAAGATTCCATTGATTGGGAGTCAAATTTTCTTAGTTCAAGAGATAAGAAAACAATACAAAATAAGATAATATTAATTCTACCAATAAAGTTTTAAAAATCACTATGTGATTTCTTCTATAGAAAAATCATTTAAGTTATATAAATGAGAGTTTGTAGTGACAGTGGGGATTTAGAGGCTCACAAGAGAATCCAGGGTAGATTTACGGTCAGATAGAGCAATGAGATTATAGCTTAATAGGCACAGTTAAGTATATCTTATATCCTATAGTTATAGCCAAATCCAGTTGCTTGTCTTTAATTAAAAGATTATGTTTTTGTCCTGAAGCCCACTTTCAAAACACATGAAAAATCCCTTCATAAAACTGGAAAAATATATTTACACTACATTACTTATGAGAAGACCAAAGATCATCAATTTGTCTATGCTTATCAACCTAAAAACAAAAACACATAGCAGACAAAGCAAAGGAAGTTAAACCCTTAAATCTTAGACTTGCATTTAGCCATTTTTATCTTACACAAAGTTAATGCATTCAAGCATGCACACACACAAGCATATCCATAATACCCAACATAAAAGATAATTGATTACTTCTAGAAAGTTCCGGAAGTATTTATTATACTGACATTTATCACATTTGAAAAATGTTCACATTAAGACATTAGTTGCTTATTGTATGAAATTTCCATATAGTTTGTCACTGTCCTAGCATACCAAAAAGATAAATTTATTTATTATGAATAGTCTTATTTGGGTAATTTAAGAATATTTGGTCCCAAATGAAATTTGGCCCCAATTGTTCAATTTCCTTTAATAGCTGATATGATTTTATATGCTATCTGCTATAAAGTAACTCCATAATTTTTTCTTAATCTTGACTATAATTTCTAGATACTTTTTAAAGATAAGCAAACAATTAGTTGCTTTTCAGATAAAAATGATATATTTTTAAAACATTCTAAAATGAAGTCATTTGGAACATATTACAAATTTTGTTAAGAAATCTTTTCCTGAACATTTGTAAAACTCAGAGTGTAACAAATTTTAGCAAGTACAGTGTGCATTCATCTTCTGGGGGTGTTCTTTCTCACTGCGATTTGAATCTTTCTGTGTATGTGTTAGTTGCTCAGTCATGTCCGGCTCTTTGCCACCCCATTGACTGTAGCCAGCCAGGCTCCTCTGTCCATGGGATTTTCCCAGAAGGATACTGTAATGGGTTGTCATTCCCTTCTCCAGGGGATCTTCCTGACCCAGGGATCGAACCTGGGTCTGCCACATTGCAGGCAGACTCTTTACCATCTGAGCCATCAGTTTCCGATTTGAAATGATCCTTGTTTTGTATATGCAAGTCTATGGAATTCAGATGATGGATTCGTACAGGTGACATTTCTCCATCCAGTGTCTAACTGATTTTATCAATTTGTTTTTTTCATAAAGAAAGCAATAGTTTAAAATAAAATCATCAATACCTTATCTGTAATAATCACCAAATAAATTTCCATTCCCAATAGTCACTATTGGCTTCACCCATTTCCTAGTAGGCACATTTTTGACTCTAGATCAAACAATTTTTTTATGGAAGAACCATTCTTAAGTGTTTTACAAAAGTATTTTCCTGTTCTGAGTTAGTTCATCGAAATGCATCCTGCCAGCACAACACCCTTTAATGCTCTCTTATGTTTTGAATCTTTAAACAACCCTCTCCAGATGCGTCTAGAGTCTAAAATTAAGTTGTTTTTCTCTTTTCCTGTTTTTAAACCTCTCAAAGAATAAGTAATATTTCTAACTGGCCTGAGATATGATCTTTTAAAATATATGTGGTATTAACATAATTCTATGATGCAAAAGTACAAAGACTGAAAGACCAAGGGCAGAGGAGAGCAGTCATGTTTTCTCAAGACTTGCATTATGCTGAACTCCAGTGGAATAAGTCCAAAATGGAATTAACTCCAAATGTTTCCTGCTTTTTTCCATCTTAATAGTTTCATATTTCCTTCATTTCATGTCTTCCACAAGTTCCACATTTAAAGCTGTCATCTTTGAAAACACTGAATGTATTTATGCCATGTCTGTTTCCTGATATATATTTCAGTCTATCATATTATAGTAGTTACTAGACAAAAAGAGAGATTTCAGATTTATGTGTAATAGAGAACTTTAAATTAGGGAAGAAATGCATCTCTCTCATGCCAACCTTAAAATAAATCTCCCTTCTTATTCTAAAAGATATGACAATATTGGTGAAGTTATTTTTCCCATTAAACTGAAGAAACAACCAAATTAGACCAAGCTCATGTTAAGAAGGCAGTGGAGACAGGATAAAAAACAAAAACAGAACAGAAGGAAATATTAGGACATGATGATAGTCAACATATAATCCACATTCCTATGGTTAGGGTCATATTAAGATCTTTATTTATAAAAAAGTATTAAATTAAATCTTCCATAATATGCTGATATAAGTATTCTCAGCCCCTTCAGGTTACAGATGTTAAGTAAAACTGGCCTGGGCTCACGCAATCAGAATCAAAAGTAAATTTAACCGATCAGATTCCCCTCATCACATTTCTCCTTTCTCTTTTGAATAATCTCTGTAACTATTAAACCTCAGTGCTGTTGCAAAAGAATATGAAGGAGAAGGGAAGACATAGAAGAAGGAAGAGGAGAAGCTGTAGGAGGAGGGAGACGTGAGGAGGAGGAGAAAGAGGAGGGAGTTGGCATGATGGGACATTACCACTATCTATATGTAGGTTCTCACTGCTAAGTCGCTTCAGTCGTGTCTGACTCTGTGCAACCCCTGTGACGGCAGCCCATCAGGCTCCACCATCCCTGGGATTCTTCAGGCAAGAACACTGGAGTGGGTTGCCATTTCCTTCTCCAATGCATGAAAATGAAAAGTGAAAGTGAAGTCGTTCAGTCGTGTCCGACTCTTAGCGACCCCATGGACTGCAGCCTACCAGGCTTCTCCATCCATGGGATTTTCCAGGCAAGAGTACTGGAGTAGGGTGCCATTGCCTTCTCCACGGTTCTCACTATTGAAGTCAATTCAGACTGGCATTCTCTGATTGGATCGCTATTGTTTTGAATACCTAGCTTCCCAGTAGATTTCTGTGCAAAATAGAAAAGAAAAAAAAAGGAGGAAGAAAAGGAGAAGGAAGAGGTAAGACGAAGGGGCAGGAGGAGAAGGAGGAAGAACAGGCAGAGAGAAACGAGTACTCCATCTAAATATTAATAACACATCTACTCAAATCAGACATTAGCAGGAGGGTGTTTATAGCCTCATTGCAATTCTTTTACTGCACAGTAGAGACACTGAGCTGGCTCTTGCCTCTCAAATTCAAATGTCAATGTAATGGCTAACTCATGCGAACAGTCTGTTTCCTGGGGATGAGCCAGCCAAGCAATAAAATTTCGATGAGAAAAGCTTCGTGATGCTTGTTTGTGGTACTTTAAATAGTGCCAACTGCTACTACGGATGACATGCACTGAGTTGTGAGAGCAAGAAAGCAGTGGACTGAGCACACTCTTTCATCTTGGGAAATAATCTTTTGCCTCAACATGAGCTCCTTCCTTGGCCTTTCCCCATTTTGTCAATCCGACAGTTTCTTCTCAGCCCTTTTAAGACGGGAGATGGGACCATCTATGACATGGAATTAAGCGTTTCCCCAATAAGAGTCACAATTATACTATTTTCATACTTGCCTCATCAGTAATGGAATGTTTGAGTGCTTGTGCATATGAATAAAAGGATCTTCCTGCCAAAACTTAAATCCTAATCGAAGACAGGTAAAATGACTAAAGACTAGGTTCCACAGGATGAGCCTATAATTTTGACTGTAAAATATCCCTCTTCATCAATCAGCACTGGTCAGGGGCCTAGGTTTAGACTGCAGAACATATTTTTTTCAGTCTAAATTTGTCAAAATAATGTGCATATTCAGTTACTTTATGAAACTACATCCAAGTAAATATGTGGGGAAAAAATAAAGACTTTCTTTTATATTTTCTTACTTCTGAAAATTACTCACTAAAGATAATCTGTTTAACCATGTGTAAAATTATTAAAGAAAAATTATACAAATATTAATTAGAGTATAGATTTCTCTGATGAATAAAACATTTGTTAGTCTTGTAGTCCTTCCTCAATGTTGGACAAAGATTTTCATTTCTATAATGCCAATTCCTCTATTAACACAAGGTTTTCTCGGCTACTAAGTTTAATCCATATGGTCCTGCTCTTAATCTACTACTTTTGTCATTATCGGGAATATACAAACCTGTATTTCCTTCTTAACCTGTGCTTTGGAGCACAATTGTATTTATAACAGACCTTGCAAGAGCTATCTTTTTAAAAGATAATTAAATATATGAAGAGATGTATATATATATACACCTAATTGAGATATTATGTCCTTCACAGGATATAGCCAATTGTATTTAAGCCTTTGCTAGTCATAGAAAAATTCAGTCAATATCACTTCTCTATGGTTAAGCAGTGCTTCTTTGCTATTACATCTTCCTTCCCATTTCACAGATTGTGACAAAGCTTCCCTTCAGTTCCAATGCTACTCAGCTTCCAAAGTCTGGTGGAAATCCCACCACTTCCTGAAATATCCAAGAACCCTTCTGAATCTGACTAGTCCTTCATTGTGAAAAAGGCAGATGGTGAGTGGCATTCAGATTAAATCTAAGGAGACCTGCTATACCCCACAAGTCTCTTTGCAGGGAGAGGGTGTTATAGATGTTGGACGGAGGCTGTATTGAATCCATCAGCCCTCACATTCTTCTCTTCTCAAGAAGGATGTTCCAGATGGTATGTATTAATGTGTATGTGCAATACTTTTGGCACAGAGTAGTGGCAAGATAAAATGTGAAGTAAACAGAGATGAAAAAGAAAGTAACCAATGAAACAAAACTGGAAGCATTTAGGTTTCTAAGTAAAAAAAAAACTTCAGAGTATTAGATATCAAAACACATTTAGATAATTTATCTACACTATTGTTTCTTTGCTAGAAAATAAAATGAAATATCAAAGGCCCAGGCATCTGTTTTTTATCATGGAGCTATCTAAAAATTATTATTTTCTAAGAGTTAATACATTTAATTTGGTAAACATTGCAATTACATATTCCTATTGCTATTGGTCTTACTCATTTTCTGATTACATCCCATCAATCATCATTGTATTTCTGAAGCTTTATATAATAATTTAACTCCAGGCATACTGCATCTGATGCACTGAGTTGCCAGGCAATTAATGCAGATCTACAAATCCTTCAAGCCTGAGCATAGAGACTTATTTTGGTCATGGACTTTGCAGGTAGCTAACCTTGGCCTTAACTTCTATGGTAGTTTTTTTTATTGTTGGAAGTCAGAGCAGTAGGAACCAAATTCAGTCATCAGAAGCTCTGTACAAAAATTATTCAATTTCTGAACTTAAACATGATGTATATCTTCCCCAGCCCCCTGCAAACTCAAGCATTTGTGGCTGTTGTACTTATATTTTCCATCCTTTCCTCTCTCTAAACTTTTATTTAAACTATTCCTCTTGCTTGAAGGATAACAGTACAACTTGATCATAGTCTGCCCACAGACAATTCTCTGTGGGTGTCATGTGTTTCTACACATCTTAAGAGCAGAGGGTTCAGAATTCCCTAGTGATCCCATGGTTAGGACTTCACACTTTTGCTCTTGAGGGCCTGGGTTCAATCCTTGGATGGGGAACCTACAGCCTAGGAAGACAGAAACAACGTCTACTGGAGCAAGCTCAGAATTCTTCTGCAATATATTCTACCGCCTATGCAGGCAACCCATAGCTCCCTTTGCAAATTGTAGGAACCAGCAGAAGAAAATTCTGATACTTTTGTCACTGCTATTGCTCTGAGTAATAAATGGCTTTTGCCTCTGACCCAGTAGTCTTGTGTTTTCTGCCAGCTCCCAAGAAGGTGGACTTGTTAGCTGGCAAATAGGATACATTCTGAGACCCTTCACAGTTCTTGGCAGTTTCCTTTCTTTTTCCTTATAGGAATCTTTACTGATTTATTTTGGTGTGCATATTATATATGCCAGTGTTTTCAAAACCTTCCTGGAAAACAGGGCTGTCCTAGAGTATATTCTAAATAACAGACTATGTGGCCTCTTCTAGAAAATCTAATTCTTTGTTGGCTTAGATGGTAAAGTATCTTCCTGCAATGTGAGAGACCCTGGTTTGATCCCTGGGTTAGGAAGATTCCCTGGAATCTTGGAGAAGCAAATGGCTACTCACGCCAATACTCTTGGCTTGATAATTCCATGGACAGATGAGCCCAGGGGGCTACAGTCCACAGGGTAACAAAGAGTCAGACACAACTGAGCAACTAACAACAGAAAATCTGATTCATAGGTCTGAACTGGACCTGGAAATCTGCTTGTTGGTTTTAAACAGTGCTTCAAATAATTATTATCTATGGGAAGATAAAGTATCTAAATAAGTATCATCAGTCCAGGTAAATGAAAAACCCACCAGCTCTTGTTGGAGTCTTCAAAAAGCTTTAAATAAATAATACTAATACTTCTCCTTACCTCATTTCTGAAAAAGGCGAAAAAAATTTTAAAAGGACCAAAATCACTTTCATTATTGGTAAAGATCAGATTGGAGACATAGTTTTAGTCTATTGCTCAGGTGGGTCTGCCAGTTAAATCCTAAAATTAGATAGATTTATCCATTTGGTTTTAGGCAGAACTGAAGGACAGGGCTTCTCATGAAGAAGGCTTTCACTCAGATGAAAATTATGACAGAGAACTTTGGAAGTTTTATCATGAGTTTTGACATAGAAAATGAAAATGATAAAAAATTAGGCAACAATGAGAATTATAAAGTATTTAAAGTAAGAATTGGAATAATCTGATCACAGAGCCAATATATATTTGTCTTTCACTTTGATAAGTACAGTTTAGAGTTAAATTCCCACTTAAGTCATAGTCTTCTGACTCAGAGAGGTTAATAAATTTGCTAATGATCACAAGGTCAATAAATATTACAGCTAAAATTCAAGTTTCCAACTCTAAAGCCCTCCCATATTGTACAAAAATACTAAAGAGTTACAAATGGTAATTAGGCTGGAGGAGGAAGAGTCAGTGAAAATAGGTAGAAAGTTGTTGCAGTACTGGGGATAAAGAACAGTGCATATAGTGAGGGGCTCAGTGAAGAGCATAAATATAAGTAATCTAATTCTATAGAGAATTTTATTTTCATTATTTTCATTTTGATTTATTGAGACCTCAGTGATTCCTGGCCTTGCAGTATACACTGGAGTAAAAACACAATAAAACCTACACCTTGGACTGAAAAGTTTCGTAATTTAATGAGGGACACAAACCAATGCACGGCTACAATAAACTTAGTCATTGTCATCTCGGAATTGCATGTTACATGTACAGTGGAAACTCCTAAGAGTAATCAATTATTCAGAAATGGAGAGAAGAAGGGGAAATCAGGAGAAGTTTTTCCATAAGTAGTTTCAGGAATTAGTGAGACACTCAATACACAGATCGTTTTCTAACACAGAAGTGATATCTTTTAAAGTTTAATATATGCATAAATATACAAAATCAGGAATGGATAAAAAGAGGTAGCTAGTGGGAAGCTGCTGTATAGCACAGGGAGCTCCGCTTGGTTCTCGATAATGACCTAGAAGGGCAGGATGGGAGGGGCAGGATGGGTGGTGGGGGTAAAGGGAGACCCAAGAAGGAGGGGATATATGTAAACATATAGCTGATTCACTTCATCATACAGAAGACACGAACACGAAATTGTATGACAATTATGTTCCAATGAAAAAGTTTATATAAATCACCAAAAACATCTCCTAACCCAGTGATATTTGTCATTAACATTTGGTATGGGTTTTGCCAAGCTATTTTTCTATACAATAATGTATCTTGAGTGAGATTTATTAAAGAGAATTGGCATAATGATACCTTTGGGTTTTGATTTGTGGTTGGATGACACGCACTTCTAGCAGTGGACCATGGCAGCCTAAATACACCTTCTCAGAGTCCTTGAGTTTTCCACAAGCCACCAATCTTTATCAGATGGGTAACATCCTTATGAATTTCCATTCATTAATTCATTTAGTCAATCAGCCCTGCACCCTTACAATGTCCAGGTGCTGGGCTGGCTGCTCAGAGAATAGGATTCAGCTCTAATAAGGGATTATCCAGTAAAGTAAGGGATAAGCAGTTTAGTGAGGGATAATCCAGTAATTCTAGTATCTGGAAGTGTACCTTCAAGGAGATATTAAAGTTCTTACCAAGGGATCAATAGAAAGTTTACCATAGTTTCAAACTTCCCAGAACTGAAAGTGTAAAAACAAAAAAAAAGTGCTTGAGTACACTCACCTAACAATACAGTATGTAATGTGTATTATCCTTTTTCTGAAATGATCTTTCCCTCACTCTTCCCATGACTAACTTCTCTTTCAAGTCTCAGCTCCAATACCTCTTCCTCCTCGGAAAGATTATTATCTCATTGAAAGAAGCACTTATTAATCAAACAAATCACTCTATCATATCATTATATTTATTTCCTTTAGAGGATTAATCATACTCTAAATTCATTTATTTATTTTATTATTTATTACTTGTCTGAATCACTTAAATATAAATTATCAAGCAAAGCACCTGGTTGGGCTTCCCTGGTAGCTCAGATGGTAAAGAATCTGCCTGCAATGTAGGAGACCTGGGTTAAATCCCTGGGTTGGGAAGATCCCCTGGAGGAGAGCATGACAACCCACTCCAATAGTCTTGCCTGGAAAATCCCCAGAGACAGAGGAGCCATGGGGTCGCAAAGAGTCAAACATGATTGAGTGACTAAGCACAAGCACCTGATTTAAGCACAACTTAAATACCAGACCAGCCTAAAACCTGAATAAGTGGAACCTTCTCAATTTCTTTGGAGGTTACCATAAACCATCCCAACATCCCCAGGACTTCTCTGAAACCTTTCCAGTTGGCTCTCATTCTAATAAAAAGTGCCTGCCCTACACTGGTATTTGCTGTCCAAGGTATTCTTGCCAGAATGCTGGAGAATGGCCACCTTTCCACAAACTTGAGTCTCTTTTGCTGAACTAAGAAGTGAGAACCTTTTAAACTCTCTCATTCTCCTTGTGATATTTACTTCTTGAATATATATCTCTATTTTCTTCTAATGGTATTTTTAAAAAATCTCATGATTTCTAAAGCAACAGTAGACATTTTAATACATTTACAGTATTATTTGTCTGCCATGGTGTAGAATCAAAGTGTGCCACAAAATCATATTTTTCAGATAACTGAATGTGTCTATTTCAAGCTCCAACATTTAATTGTAATCATTTCTATGAAACATTATAGAACAATCTATCCTAATAAAATGTACTGAGGATATAAATTTTTATTGATTCAACAAAGATGATTATTAGGGACAGAATTTTTTTCTCCATACTTTAATAATAAAAGGAAGACCTTAGATGTGACAGACGTAAAAGGGGGGAAAACAAGTAAAAGAAAAAGATGAATCCAGCACCCCAGTACAAAAAAGGGTGACTCTGGAAAGAAAAAAGATTCCATACATAAGCAATATCATATGATACTATATTCTAATTTCAAATATTCAAATGGTTCCCAGGTTTTCACAAGTCAAATATGTACTTCTACCTATAAACGTGTGTGCAATGTGTATGGTGTGAAATGTTCTGGCCGAGTTTATGTGTATGGACCATAAAGAAGGCTGTACACCAAAGAATGGATACTTTTGAACTGTGGTGCTGCGGAAGATTCTTGAGAGTCCTTTGGACTGCAAGGAGATCAAACCAGTCAATTCTAAAGGAAATCAATCTTGAATATACATTGGAAGGACTGATGCTGAAGCTGAAGCTCCAATACTTTGGACACCTGATGCAAAGAGCCAAATCATTGGAGAAGACCCTGATGCTGGGAAAGATTGAGGGCAAGAGGAGAAGGGGATGACAGAGAACAAGATGGTTGGATGACATCACTGACTCAATGGACATGAGTTTGAACAAACTCTGGGAGATAGTGAAGGGCAGGGAAGGCTGGTGTGCTGTAGTTCATGGGGTCACAAAGAGTAGGACAGGACTTAGTGACTGAATAACAATATATATATATATATATATATATATAAAAGTCAGGAAGCAACAGTTAGAACTGGACATGGAACAACAGACTGGTTCCAAATAGGAAAAGGAGCACGTCAAGGCTGTATATTGTCACCCTGCTTATTTAACTTATATGCAGAGTACATCATGAGAAATGCTGGACTGGAAGAAGCACAAACTGGAATCAAGATTGCTGGGAGAAATATCAATAACCTCAGATATGCAGATGACACCACCCTTACGGCAGAAAGTGAAAAGGAACTAAAAAGCCTCTTGATGAAGGTGAAAGTGGAAAGTGAAAAAGTTGGCTTAAAGCTCAACATTCAGAAAATGAAGATCATGGCATCTGGTCCCATCACTTCATGAGAAATAGATGGGGAAACAGTGGAAACAGTGTCACACTTCATTTTTCTGGACGCCAAAATCACTGCAGATGGTGACTGCAGCCATGAAATTAAAAGACGCTTACTCCTTGGAAAGAAAGTTATGACCAACCTACATAGCATATTCAAAAGCAGAGACATTACTTTGCCAACAAAGGTCTGTCTAGTCAAGGCTATGGTTTTTCCTGTGGTCATGTATGGATTTGAGAGTTGGACTGTGAAGAAGGCTGAGCACTGAAGAATTGATACTTTTGAACAGTGGTGTTGGAGAAGACTCTTGAGAGTCCTTTGGACTGCAAGGAGATCCAACCAGTCAATTCTGAAGGAGATCAGCCCTGGGATTTCTTTGGAAGGAATGATGCTAAAGCTGAAACTCCAGTATTTTGGCCACCTCATGCGAAGAGTTGACTCATTGGAAAAGACTCTGATGCTGGGAGGGATTGGGGGCATGAGGAGAAGGGGAAGACAGAGGATGAGATGGATAGATGGCATCACTGACTCAATGGACGTGAGTCTGGGTGAACTCTGGGAGTTGGTGATGCGATTTATGGGGTCGCAAAGAGTCGGACACCACTGAGCGACTGATCTGATCTGATCTGATATATAAAATATATATAACATATCTTAATGATAATGTCATAGAGCCAGTGACAGATCTGGCATTTGAATAATTGTCCTTTATCTGAAACCTACTTTTTGTGATTATGTATGCTTGCTTTGCATCCAGCCTAAGGATAGTCTGGACACTCCAGAGAGCACCCTCTCTGACCATATGATAACTGGGACAGGGAAAAACCAGATACACCTTGAGAGGAATGTATTTCTGCAGTCAGGATTACTCAATAGGGTGACTCTTGCCCTTCCTGCCTCCATGCCCTTTCCTCCTGGGCCTCAGGTCTGTCATCACTCTGCCCTGCACAGAACACCTATGCTCATGAAGCATTCCATTGGCCTGAATACTCGAAATCATCACTGCACTGTAGCCTTTCCATGATCAAACTATAGCATCATTTTTTCTCTCTATCTTCCAGATAAAGTTACATAAACCATCAGTATGTCACCTTCTGCTTTTGAAGGAAGTAAAAGTTGATGAAGTGTGCAACAATTTCCATCAGATCTCAAGAAACCAATGGGCCAGATGGTCAGAGATGGGCTGCCCAATTTTCCAGGAAAGTAAAATGGATTTATTCCAGGAAAGCCAGACCTAGGGGAACAAGGGAATATTGTATTCTTTCTTCTGATATGACAATGGGAAAATGCAAAATTCAAGTTTCTGGTGCTATAGGATGAGGGTGCTAGACAGATAAATATAGATGGATATTAAAATAGTTCATATTCAGGATAATATTAAAGAATATAAAATATGAACAGATAGACAAAATATAGGATTCATAAGTCCTTGGTGCCAAAGCTCATCATACTGTATGGAGAACATAGCATTTTCACACATTTTCAGGGAAAGAATTGCAAATCTTCAAATTATAAATGTTTCCATATTATAATGTGCCTTATATAATAATGTATCATGTATAATTGAAAAAAAAAAAGCTGGGCTAAATTCAGAAAACATAAATTTTAATCCTGGCTTTGCCAATACTGAGCTATCTGGCTTTGATAAATCACCTATTTTACTTAGTCCCTTGGGATCTTTGCTACAAAAAGGAACAGGAAAATTCTCACTATTGACCCAAAAGTTCTCTTCCAGCTCTGAAACTCTTTGATTGATATGGAATCCATCCAAGCTCACCACTCTGCAGATATAAACGAGGTCATACTGGCACTCACACTGGGGTCACATATGTTCAACTGTCCTTGACTACAGACTCACAGGCCCTCAGCACCCATATTGCTCTCTCTGAGGTCAACCCCAGCTGTTTCTGGGTCAGAGGACATAGCAAACCCCAGTAAGGCTCTATTCTGAGCCCCTCAAGTCATCTTAATGATCTGGTGCACCTGCTAACCAAGGGCCAGGAGGCTCCTGACTTGACAAATAAGTGAGGGGTTCTCAGAGCCCAGCTCTTCTGCCTTGAGACAGCACAAACTGTCAGTTATTAGGGCTCTCTGTGAGATCATCTCCTGAGATCTCATCCTTGCCTGCCCCGCTTCTTCCACTCCCTGGGGAGTTTCACATATGCTTGAGAGAAAGGCCCCTCTTGCTTTTCCAAGCTGGACATCCACTGCCTGCCATCCACGTGAGGGTTGTGTTTTTCCAGGATGTGGCTGGAGGTGACATCGTTGTGCTCACTGCTCTTCTGCCAGGAGTGCCATCTCCCGGGGGAAAGACTGAGGGCATGAGAAGGGGATGACAGAGGATGAGATGGTTGGATGGCATCACAAACCCAGGGGATGCTGAGTTTGAGCAAACTCTGGGAGATAGTGAAGAATAAGGAAGTCTGATGTGCTGGAGTCCATGGGGTCGCAAAGAGTCGGACATGACAGAACACCTGAACAACGACAAAGGTCATCCTCACATATGCAAGATACCAAGAAGCCCCGTGTCTTCTTTGGTCCTCTCAGCCCCAGCTGAGTCACAGTGAATTCTTGTCAGAAGTAAGAAAGCCTGTTTCTTTCCAACCGGGATGTACTTTGTGTCAAAACCTCAGAGCTGAGCTACAGGCGCTCTTCTTTTCATAAAGCTCATTGTGCAAACAGGATCTTCCTTTTTACCATGATTCTTTTAGTAGTCAACCTTAGCTACTGGCATGCAGAAGATTAAGAAAACAAAATCATCCTGATTTCTCCATTTCCCTGTCATTTCTCTGTGTCAAATTTTACAGGTAGAATGCTTAGAAAATCACTGGAACCATGATCAAGCTGAATTCCTGTTGCTGACATCCAGAATCATGTTATGGACATAGATAGATCAGGATTTCAAATCTGATACCTCATGATCTCTCTAGGTCTCTCTTAGCTCCAAGCCTTTCAACTTTAACTCATCCTACCGAAACAAAGTGGCACAACTCTTTCATTTATAAAAGTTACTTAAAAAAAAAAATTCACTCATAGAAAATCATTAGTATCTAATTTGTTTCCTTGGATTTTAATTAAAATTCCCATACAGGGAAACACCATCCAGGTGTTTATTTCCTTTCTTATTATCTTCTTCAGGAATCTTAAAGTAATAATGCTGGTTAATTTTCATATTACTTACTTGATAATCACCAACAAATGTGTCCTTTAATTACTCTAGGAGAAAGGAGACTGGCATTAATCTGGTAGTGAAATAATACCAATAGTCCTATTTGTTCTGGGCCTTATCAGGTCAGCTTGGAAGATGTTCAGGCCAGTGGAACAAAAGCTAGATTAGGAGTAGCAACATTACATGCAACATGCGCAGAAGACATGACTTAAATCACCATACTTGTCCCTCCTCTTAAATAGATACCTTTCCATTAGAATAAAAGAATGATCATATTCACCTCTTGCTTTTATGTACAATACATCCATCATATGAGATTAGCCTCCTGATTTAAATCAATACCATCTTATCAATTGTTTCCTCTCATCCATCGTTTTGTCTTCCTGCATCTAAGATAATTACATGTGTCTGTCAGAATTTATTAACTAGGCAGTGGAATAGAAAACACAATTTTTATTTCTAGTACTTCCATTAATTCCTGGAAGAACTTGATTAGACATTTCATCAGTGGAAACCAATCACATTTTTTATGCTCCATCCTGCATGTGACCTAGTTTGGGGTTACTGTTTTTCACTTTCTCAGTCATGTCTGACTCTTTGCGACGCTATGGACTGCAGAATGCCAGGCTTTCCTGTCCTTCACCATCTCCCAGAGTTTGCTCAGTCTCACATGCCTTGGGTTTGTGATGCCATCCAACAATCCCCTCTTCTGTCGTCCCCTTCTTCTCCTGCCTTCAATCTTTCCCAGCATCAGGGTCTTTTCTAATGAGTCTGATAAAAGAAGGTATCCAAGAAAGATATGGTTTCTGTTTGATTCAAATTTATAATGTAAGAGAGCAACAGAGAGACAGATCAAGCATTGTTTAAACACATATTTAAAAGTACATTTTTCATCTGGCTTTTATAAGATTTCCCTTAGGTCTTACCTTTTAAGGAAGACTTTTAAGGAAGTGAAAAACTATTAAGAACAAGATGAAATCAAAATGCCCCGAATCATTTGATCTAAGTAACTCTAGAAAAGTGGTTCTTAAACTTTTGAGGGGTCACCAGTCCCAGAAAAAACAGGTGGGTATGTAAGCTTTGGATTTTTGTGGAAAATGTTAAAGAATTCAAAAACCTTTGAAGTGTCTTACGTACCCTAAGTTAATAGCCTTGAGTTTAGGGTTTGGCAGAAACAATTTATAAAGCATTTAAGCTTGCTAAAACAGGGCAACATTTACCCAGATTATGATCTCCTCTTTCACTTTCCCTTTTTTCTCCAGCTCTCTGTTTTCCTTACACAAATTCTGTTTGTTTCTGTCTCTGTCCTCCACCTTTTTGATCTTTTGAGAGTCAGTTCAAAATATTAAACTGCCTATATTCTCCTACACTTCACATGAGCTTGAAGAGGAGAAACAAGATAACAATGGATAAAATCAGGAACCTCACAATGTTTTCCTTTAGCCTCTCTTTCCTGATGATGTGGTGGATCTGGACTTATTAAGATCCCCAGCTTATCAGCTATATCCCTGCCCTGGAGGAGATGGTTGCGGATTTTGCTAGGCCACCAGCCTTCTTTGCCTTTGCACATTTTTATAAACAGGGCATTTCTCTCTCTGCCTTGCTTGAGAATCATTGATGTACACCTTTCAAGTGTGTGTTAGTAATTTATCACCGTGAAGAAAAATTTCCGAAAACTTGGTGGCTTAAAATAGCGAACACTTCCCATTTTAGTTTCTGAGGGTCAGGGTCTGGGTGTGGCTTCATAGGATGCCTGTTTAAATGCCAGCAGGGACTGTCGGGAGGGTCCACTCCAAGCCTGTTGTCTCCGCTCTTGGCCATTGGTGACAGAGGTCAGCCCCTTGCCACCTGTTCCTCCCCACAGGGCAAATCAAGGCCCTGCAGCTGTTTCCCCCCTAACAAAGCAGCAAGGGAATGAGAAAGGGAGCTGAGGACAGGTGCCACAGTCTTTCTGAGACCTAACCTTGAGAGTTTGATCCTGCACTCCAGTCGTGTTTGGTTCACTTGCAGCATTCCCAGGACTAGCCTCTGTTCAAGGGAGGAGAAATACATTTAAGTGTGATGAAGGGCATGGCAACCCACTCCAAAATTCTTACCTGGAGAATCCCACGGAGAGGAGCCTGGTGGGCTACCGTCCATATGGTCACAAAGAGTCGTACATGACTGAATCGGACTAAGCTTGCATGCATGTGAATATCAGAAGGCGGGAGTCACCAGGGACCACCTTCACAGGTATGAACAGAGAAGGGAGAAGAAGTCAGGTGTGTTTCTTTCTAGTCTCTTTATCTATAGTCTCTAGTGTTTAGAAATAGGTAAGCAAATGACTCTGCTTACTTTGCTAACAGGAGTGTAAGAAGATGACTGTACACTGACTTTCTATTCCAAACAGCAGTTAAAGAGAACTCCTGGTGGAAGGTGGTTGGGAGCCAGCAGGTGGTTGGGTAGTCAGTCTTAGGAAGTTTCTGGCTGGGGCTCCTCATCACCCTCTTTACATGGGTTTTTGGTTTGTTTATTTGTTTTTCCCTGGATCACTTTATTTTTTTAACTTGTTTTAACTTCAACAGTGAAAACTTCCCCAATTATCAAGTTCCAAAGCAGAGTGTTACATTTGATACAACTGATGAACCTATATTAATACCACATAATCACTCAAAGGCCATAGTTTACATGATAGCTCCCTACTGACTCTGTACATTCTATGGGTTTGGAGAAATGTATAATGATGTGGACCCACCATGATGTATTCGCTGTTGTCAGTGTTTTGGATTTTGGCTATTCTAAAAAGTGTCTAAAGCTACCTCACTGTTTTTTAAATTTGCATTTTCCTGGTGACATGCAACACGGGACAGCTCTTCATATGCTTATTTGCTATCTATATATCTTCTTTGATGAGGTATATTAAGGTCTTTAGCCATTTTTTAAATCAGATTTTTAATTTTCTTGTGGAGTTTTAAGAAGTCTTTGTATATTTTGGGAAACAGTCCTTTATCAAATATGTCTTTTGCAAGTATTTTCCCCAAGTCTGTGTCTTCCTTTCTCACTCTTTGAGATTATCTTTTACAGAACAGAGTTTTTAATTTAGATGAAGTCCAATTTATTCATTATCTATCTCATGAATCATGCTCTTGGTGTTGTATGTAAAAAGTTATCATCATACCCAAGTTCATCTAGGTTTTCTCTTTATGTTCTCTTCCAGGAGTTTTATAACTCTGCTTTTCAAATTTAGATCTGTGATCCATTTTTGAGTTACTTTTTATGAAAGGTGTAAACTCTATGTCTAGCTTCATTTTTTGCATGTATCTAGTTATTTCAACACCATTTTTTGCTTAGACATCTTTTTCACTTTTGATTCATTTTCTAATTTATAACCTTTGCCTTCCTGTCTAAAAAGCAATCATTCACTCTTCAAAACAATCCAAAGATTCAAATGTTATTGTTTTATTCAAGAAGCTGAGATGGTTTAACTCCTTGGCCTCTCATAGCTCCTTAAATCTGCAGCTGTGTTTATTTCAGTGAGACCTGGAGACATAACTTACCTTAGCCTGTGGGACTTCTTGAAGCCTCTAGGAATAATGCTTAACAAGAACTTACATGTTTAGCTGGCTCATACCTTATTATAATCCTCTGTAGCTGATCTAGGTTTTCTTTTCATCCTGATTGCAGTAAATGAACGCGTGTTTTATTCTTGGTGGCTGTGAGTCAGGGTTCAGTAGCTGGGCATGACTTTCCTCAACTGAGTTTCTGCCGGTTGCTCTAGTTCTCAGCTCCAGTCCTGGTGCCCTTCTGGGATCCTAAAGGAGCTACAGCAATGTACACCTCAGCCTTGGTCTTCACACCTGTATCCCTGCTGCCTGTTGCCAGTGCCCTATCTTATGCTCTCTATTACCTTGTGCTTGGATCCTTCATGATCACCTATCTTGTCCAAACAGGTATGACTTATCTCTGGATCCTGATCATCCTGTTTTGTCTATCCTGCTGAAACCCAAACCTCTGTTCAGTTCATTTCCTTTGGTGGTTCTCCCATTATTCTCAGACAATGAGACTATTTTGAATTGAAAGTACTCAACATTATTGAGTGCCTCCAGAAGAAAGAGAAACAAAGAATTTATTCATCCGATCCTCAAAGCTGCTGGTTTTGCCTAGCTTTGATGCATGTGTCTAAATCCTAATTCTACCCATACAACAGAAACTGCTACTTGTTAAGAAAAAATTGTTCTTGTCTTCCACAGTAACAGGCTGTATCTGGGTGCACAACTACTCAGGTATACCACATCTTCCAGTTTGGGGTATTTAAGTGTAGGCATCTGGACTTCTCTGGTGGCTCAGATGGTAAAGTCTGCCTACAATTCAAGAGACTCTAGTTCAATCCTTGGGTTGGGAAGAACCTCTGGAATAGGAAATTTCAACCCACTCCAGTGTTCTTGCCTGGAGAATCCCGTGGACAGAGGAGCCTGGAGGGCTATAGTCCATGGGGTCACGAAGAGCTGGGCACAACTGAGAAACTAACATATACGCAGGTTATTAAACCCCTTCAATGGAGGATGAGCAGAAGTGAAATACGGAACTTCTGCCTCATTTGCTTAGAAAGCGTTTGCTCTGGAATTGCTCCTTACTTTTTTTTTGCTGCTTGCTGAAAATGAGAATGAGAATGCTCCTTTGAAAGCTATGCATTGAGGATGTCAGAACCACCCTGCCCTTCAGGTGATGACTTCTGGAAACAGGAAGTCCTTCCTGCCCTATGCCATAGAAGATAAAAAGCAAAGTTCTATTTTGCAAAACTATTGTTCTTTGGGTCGCTTAGTTGGATCAACACAGCCTTCACTCTAGTGACTACAGCATAATTATTTGAAATCTTATATTTAGTCCTGTAAAAATAACAGATCCAAAGTGTTCCTGTTCTTCTATATGTTGAAATAGCTGATTAAAGGCCAAATATAATTTCAACAGAAAGTCATTAAAATAGTGTGTATCCCAGAAATTAGTCAGACTTCTATCTTACTATGTGCCTCTCTGTCACTCCTTTCTTAGGAGGTGGGGTGTGAAAGAGGAAAGTCCTCAGCTGTCATTTGTGCTTCATTAGTCAGGCAAATAATGGGTTACTGTCAATTGGTAAAACAGATTATATGCTGACATGAGAGCCAAATAATTTGTTAAAAGAATCTGACTGACCACATTGCTGTCTCCTGGGGGTGATTTTGTACATACAATGTCCACAGAAGGCACTTGTATTTCTTTGAAAGCGAAAAGTAAAAGTATTAGTACCTCAGTCATACCCAACTCTTTGCGACCCCATGGACTGTAGCTCATCAGGCTCCTCTGTCCATGGAATTCTCCAGGTAAGAATACTGAAGTGGATAGATATTCCTTTCTCCAGGGGATCTTTCCCACCCAGGGATGGAACCCAGATCTCCTTCACTGCAGGCAGATTCTTTACCATCTGAACTACTATTTGAGTCCATATTTCTCTGGACAGCAGCTATTGGACAAAACCAAAAAAGCAAGAATAAAAGGAAGCAAATGTCCAAAGCACATGTAAACCGGGGCAATTATCACTTTAAAGATTTAATGTTTTGTTTTGTTTTTTTTCTGAAAGTGAAATTCATAGAAAAATTATAAGGGGCATCTTATCAATGGTTCCCAAGCTGTTTAGGGCCACAGGATGCCCTGAGATATTGATGAAACTATGGACCCTTTTCCTGGGAAAGTCCACAAACATAATTAATTTTGCATACAGTGTGAAATGGTTCACAAACACCCATCAGCTCCGGCACATCCACAAATCACAAATTCTAATAAGAAAGTTTACGAACCAGGCATTTTAATGCAAACTAGCTCAATGAAATACATATTATTTTCCAAATTTTACATGTAAGACACAAAGAATTTTAATCAGTGGTTCAAAGCCACACAATTACAGAGGAGAAGGCCAAGTGTGAACAGCAGCCCTCTGAGCCCCAGGATACCACCCCTCTACTACATCTCACTGTTCCAGTGATTACAGGAGAGTAGGTGCACCATCCGGGGTCCGAAAGCTTTATGACTCGTGTAAGAATTGAAATGGCTGCACTGAGTGCAGACCCAGAATTTGGATCCCGGTCCACATTGTGCAATTTGAACCCAGACACGGTCATTTGACCAACTTAAGAAGAAAGCAAATTGCCCCTTCTTATCCTCTCCAAGAAACCAGAAACGGAAATCAGAGGTGGGGAAGCAGCATGACATGAGATAAGGACCATTGTTGCTGACTAAATAAAAATAGATATTGATTACTAGATTAATTAAAGCAAGTTACAAGTTCTAAGTTTCAAAAAAGCAGTCCTCGGTATCCAGTAATAAAATGAAATTAAAAATCTGTGCAAGTCTTCTCTGCATAAACTGACAATCACTCTGCAAAAGATCTCTATGCAGTTAACATATGGGGAATAGTGCCAAGTTCTACTAAAGAGACAAAATAGATAAAAAATGATGGATGGCATCACCGATTCAATGCATATGAACTTGGGCAAATTCCAGGAGATGGTGAGGGACAGGGAAGCCTGGCATGCTGCAATCTATGAGTTGCAAAGAGTGAGACACGACTTGGTGACTGAACAGTAGATAAATAAGGGCTTCCCAGGTGGTGCCTGAAGTGGAGGACACTTAGGTTCAATCCCTGGGTCAGAAAGATCCACTGGAGGAAGGCATGGCAACCCACTCCTGTATTCTTGCCAGGAGAATTCCATGGATAGATGAGCCTGGCAGGCTACAGTCCATGGGGTTGCAGAGTCAGACACAACTGAAGCAGCTTAGCATGCAGCATGCACGCATAGATAAATAAAGGTTGAACGATGCAGCATAAACCATAGGAGACACAATCCTTTCTCTGAAAGCTGTTCTTTCAGACTTACTGGGATATCCCCCCTAAGGTCAAGGGGCAGTTTCAGAAGTTATTGTGGAAATTATACAAATTTCTGTTTATCAACCAACCACATCATGACAAGTACTTCTAGATTCCCACTCATTTAACTTGTAGTTTGAGTTTTAGGCCAAACACACGACGCCGACACTGATAAATGTATGTTAACATTTACAATAAAGAAACAAACATTAGTTGATCCTGCTGTCTCCCTTTGACAAACCATCCTCATCTGGGTGCACATGGAAACACATTTCAGAGGCTCGTGGCACATGCACGTATCCTGCTTTGAGTCAGGTTCCTTGTTTATCACCACATGAACAGTTCTCTGGTATATTTTTAGCATAACGTGTTATCCTAGACTGATCATATGTTCACAGATTGTGGGGCGCCTGTGAAAGACTTTCCACTGTACTTGCTATTGGGCAAAATCACGTCTGCTACCTGGTATTCATGCAGAGTAAACTGTAATGTGGAGACAGATGGTATGACCAAGTGGGAAAGAGATGCTGTCTGCAAAATCAGGAGAGCAGGGGATGCTCTAGCAGGGGATGAGAGAGGAGTGAACAAGTCAACCCCAGGGTGAAAATAGGATGAAAACAAAAAAGAGTGTCAGTGTTGAAGGTCACTGCTTTGGATTTTGCCAAGGTCTCCGCACCAAATTAGCATGTGAACATTTCAAGGAAAGCGATAACTCCAGGTTCTCCAACTGGTGAGTGGGATCTGACTGTTCAAGCCGCAGGGGTTTAATACAGGATTTAATACATGATACTTTGCATGAGAAGATTTGAGAAACACAGTCATTCAAGGATACGTTGCCTAATATATTCCATTCTGTGTTAGAAAATAAACGAATTGTTTTCACTGGAAGTTGTTTGCTAAACTATAAATGAGATCTCACTAGTATTATATACTTTGTATTGTTCATGATAGTCTCATTGTTCAGTTCAGTTCAGTTGCTCAGTCATGTCCCACTCTTTGTGACACACCAGGCCTCCCTGTCCATCACCAACTCCTGGAGTTTACTCAAACTCATGTCCATTGAGCCCATGATGCTATCCAACCATCTCATCTTCTGTCATCCCCTTATCCTCCTGCCTTCAATCTTTCCCAGCATCAGGGTCTTTTCAAATGAGTCAGCTCTTTGCATTAGGTGGCCAAAGTATTGGAGTTTCAGCTTCAGAATCAGTCCTTCCAATGAACATTCAGGACTGATTTCCTTTAGGATAGACCCGTTGGATCTCCTTGCAGTCCAAGGGACTCTCAAGAGTTTTCTCCAACACCGCAGTTCAAAAGAATCAATTCTTCTGCATGCACATCCATACATGACTACTGGAAAAACCATAGCCTTGACTAGACAGACCTTTGTTGACAAAGTAATGTCTCTGCTTTTTAATATGCTGTTTATATTGGTCATAACTTTTCTTCCAAGGAGTAAGCATCTTTTTATTTCATGGCTGCAGTCACTACCATCTACAGTGATTTTGGAGCCAAAAAAAGTAAAGTCTGCCACTGTTTCCACTGTTTCTCCATCTATTTGCCATGAAGTGATGGGACCAGATGCCATGATCTTTGTTTTCTGTTTCTCATTGTTAGCCAATCACTAAAACTAAGATCAAGTTGATTTTCTTATTTTGCAATAGTTTTCTCCTCAGTCTAGTCTTACTGCAATTTAGCACCTTCCATGCAATGAGAAGAGGTTAGCCAAATTTTGTTTCACTTACCTTGTCAGGGCTTCCCTGCTGGCTTAGCTATAAAGAATCCACCTGCAAAGCAAGAGACATGGGTTTGATCACTGGGTTTGGAAGTTTCCCTGGAGGAGGAAACGACAACCCATTCCAGGATTCTTTCCAGGAAAATCCGTGCTACCCCTGGGCACTTTTTCCCAAAATATTTGCTTATTTTATAGTTAAAATGCACATGCTTGTGCTTATAAAACAGGCATACTGATTAGGTTTCTAGAATAAAGAAGCATCTATCTGATAGAAATCAGCCCAGTTCCAAGGAAGTCTCTGATATATTAATGCACTTTCCACCCTCCTAATTATATGTCCAGGTCACTAATTTGAAAAATATGGGTTATTCACCAAGGGACTCTGTGAATTGAAGGGAAATGAGTCAAATATGCTTTGTTTATAGGACATTTTAAGTGAATGCTGATTGATAAAACAATTTGTGCGTGTGTACTCTGTCGCTTCAGTCATGTCAAACTCTTTGTAACCCCATGCACTGTAGTCTGCCAGGCTCCTCTGTCTGTGTGGATTCTCTAGGCAAGAATACTGGAATGGGTTGCCATTTCCTACTCCAGGGATCTTCCTGACCCAAGGATTGAACCTGAGTCTCCTGCATCTTCTGCATCCCAGGTGGATTTTTCACAGCTGAGTCACCAGGGAAGACCTTGCTGAAACAATTTACATTCAATTAAATGCTATTTCTAATTATCTTCAATGGCATATACTACATCACACTTGGCAATAACAGGCAGCTAAAATTTCAGATCCAGCTGGTGAACTGATGCTCTGAGAGCAGACATGCAGACCGGAAGCACCTCCATGGGCTGCTGAAGCGCCTCACCATGGTCATTCTTGAAAAAGTTCTATTTATTGGTTCTACCTGTGCTTATAAGCCCCTAAGCTCTTACATAAATGCCTTACATAGAGTAAGCATTAAATAAATATACACATATGCAACAATGCTCCACACACAGTAAAACTGTTACCTGAAGGTGAAACAAATTTGTAGGTATGGATATCATTAGCTTTTGCTCGTCTGTGCCATCAAATAGAACAGTAAGGAGTTTTGAGGAACTGTTTGCTGGACAGGGAGGCCTGGCGTGCTGCGACTCATGGGGTCGCAAAGAGTCGGACACGACTGAGCGACTGATCTGATCTGATCTGATGACCATCCCAGCTGATTGAATAGTCTAGTCATCTGGAAATTATCCAAAGATACACTGTTGTAGAGTAGAAGAGCCCAGACAAAGAGACAAGAGCCTATGTATTCAACTAAGCTCTTCCTTGCAAAGCCCTCTAGTGCTGGATCTTTCTATTTCCAATGCACTGCAATTCTCTCACCTGTAAGTAATTACTTGTTCTATATTTCAGACATATTCTGAGAACGTGTATTTCACAGTAATGTGTTACTCCTTATTAACTTTTTAAAACAGGCTTTATCTTACTAAATTATAAAAATAAATACCCATTATAAAATACAGAAGGGACAGAAAAGTATAAAGGAGATAACAAAGCTTACTTTAAATCTTACTGTTTAGAAGTACTGGTGTTAAATAAATAATAAACAAATTCTTGAAATATTCCTTTCCAGTACTGTTTTTGCCCTGCATATGTAAACGTTTTATTTCAGAAAACTGGGATTGTATTATACATACATGTATAATCCTGCCTTTTTTCACATATTAATTATTCCCCTATATTTATGAACATATCTCAAAAGCCTGAGGTTTTTCATTACATAATAAAATTTGAAATTACTTCATGTACCAAAATTATAAAGAAAATTTCTTGAGTATTAATATTTGAGTACATTAATTGCTCTCCACCTCTAGCAAGGAATCCAAAAGGTAAAGTTACTGGGTCAAAAGACAAAATTATTTTTTCAGTCTTATATACATATTCCAATATTGTATCCAGATAAATGACCATTGTCCAAATTAGATATAGGTAGTCTATCAGTTCCCAATACAATCACTTAAAATGCTGCCATTTTAGATTATGTAAAGTGCTATCTGAATCATTTTTACTATAATTTAAAGTAGTCATAAATATTGGTTATATGTGTGTAATTTTTTCTGATTTACTCACTAACATCTTTTGTTCATTTTATTTGCCCTCCAACTTTTAAATTATAAGAATTATTTATATTAAGTGAACTTTGTTGTCATATTACTTTTCCACATGTCTATTTTGACTAAAAGTCAACTTAAAAGTCTTTTATTCTGTGTTTATAGTATGTAAAGTTTAAAAATAAAATAAAATTGAAGAACAAAAAATAAAAAATAAATAAAAACTACCCTTTACAAACTAAAAAAAAAAAAAAAAAGAGTTACTATAAGAACATAGTAATTTAGACCATATGTACTAACACAAGGTCAATAATTAGATCAATAAAATAGAGAGCCCAGAAATAGTCATACTATGTGATCATTTAGTATTTAACAAAGGTGAAAAGGCATGCTAACAAGAAAAGGAAAAGTTTTTCAACAAATGGTACTGGAACAACTAGGTATTCAAATCAAAAAATAAACATGACTTCCCTGGTAGCTCAGATGGTAAAGCATCTGCCTACAATGTGGAAGACCCGGGTTCAATACCTGGGTTGGGAAGATCCGCTGGAGGAGGAAATTGCAACGCACTCCAGTACTCTTACCTGGAAAATCCCATGGATGGAGGAGCATGGTAGGTTACAGTCCATGGGGTTGTACAAAGTCAGACACGACTGAGTGATGTCACTTTCACTTTCTTTCTAACTCACCACACATATTAATGGATGTTTGGATTAATGGAGATACATCCCAGACCTAAACATAAAAGCTAAAACTATAAAGCTTTTAAGGGAAAACATAAGATTTTTTTGTGATTTGAAAATAGGCAAAAGTTCTCTAAAACTCCAAAAAAGGAAAATATTATAAACAATGCTTCATAAAAATTGACATCTTCAGCTCATCCAAAGACATTTTTAAGTAAATGAATAAGCGAGCTGTAGACTATGAGAAAATATTTACAATTCATATGACTGACCAGGCCTGGTAATAAGAATATATTATACACACATACACACACACACACACACACACATATACACACAACTCCTATAAGACAATCATAAAAAGATAGCTACCCAACAGAAAAAGGGAAAAATTAAAACATGCTTCACAAAGGTTAATATGCACAAGTGGATGATAAGTATATTAAAAAGCACTGAATATCATTAGACATCAGGAAAACTCAAATTTAAACTACAATATAATACAACCATATATCCACTAAAATATCTAAAATCAAAAGATAGATAATGTTAAATGTTGCCAAGAATGTGTAGCAATTGTAACTTTAATATACTGTGATGGTATGGTAACATGCTACAATTTTAGAAAAATATTTTCTACCTTCTTTAGAAACAGATTACAACCCAGTGATTCCAAAGGAACATACCTCCAAAAAAGACTTGCGCAAAATTGCTCGCTGCAACTTTATTAATAATAACTCAAAAAAGGAAATAGCCTACATATCGAGCTCAGGAGAAAGAATAAATAAATTATAATCTGTTTCTATGGCTCAGGTGGTAAAGAATCTGCGTGCAATGCAGGGGACCCGGATTTGATTCCTGGGTTGGGAAGATCCCCTGGAGAAGGGACTGGCTACCCACTCCAGTATTCTTCCCTGGCGGGCTGCAGTCCATGGGATCACAAAGAGTTGGACCTGACTGAGCGGCTAACACTTTTCACTATGTTTCTACACTGGATTTCTATAGTGTGATTCTAGACAATAAAGAAGAACAAACCACTAATAGATATTCTAACATGGCTGAATCTCACAAATTGTGTGCTGAGTGAATGAAGACTTACACAAAAAATTACTCAAATATTCCATCTTTACTCAGTGTTGTCTCAAACAAATAAAACTAATTTATGGTGGGCATGAGGATGAAGATATGCTGAGAAAGAATATTAGTGAGCTCTCTGGAGATACAGTCATGTGCTGTTTACTAAATGGTCATCAAATGATCACGTAAGATTTGATATTTCATTGTACACAAATATTACCAAAAAAGAAAAAGAATAACCATAAATAAGCACTGAAGTCTAGTTAATGACGTATATACTAATGATGAAGAAGGAAATGGCAACCCACTCTGGTGCTCTTGCCTGAGAAATCCCACCACCAGAGAAGTCTAGCAGGCTGCAGTCCATGGGGTTGCAAAGAGTTGGACACAACTTAGCAACTAAACAACAACAATACTATGTACACAATGACATGTACTAAGTTAATTTGAAATGCATTAAAAAATAAGAATCACAAATAAATACATGTGTGATAAAAACTGGTATAGTAAAATGTTAATTGTACACTTTTAGTGTTTTGGCAATTGTATAGTGACACATACAACCAAAAGTGAATCCACCAAAAGGGAATTCACCAAAAGTGAATCCTAGCGTAAACTATGGCCCTAATCATAGAGATGTGTCATTGTAGATTCATCAGTTTTAACAAAGGTATTTCTCTGGTCTGAGACATTCATCACAGGGAAGTTTGTGTATATAAGATCGCTTTGCACTTCAGGCTTAATCTGGCTATGAGCTCAAAGCTACTCTAAAAAATATAATTTACTTATTAAAAGCTAATAGCTTAATAAAAATGAATAACCATACATCTTAGTTCTTCATATTTGGTTCATGTCTTTGATTCCAACTTATTACAAGGGCCACACAAAATAAAGTAAGGGTAGTTTTTCTGTCCTTTTCTGTTAGTTCTCTCTCTCTCTGCAAGACTTTATGGTAAAAGTTTGCCAAAATACAAAAAAGTTGAAAGAATTTCAGAATGAACATTCAAATGCCCACCAACTGAATTCTATAATTAGCATTTTATTGTACTTGATTTCTTTACACATATATTTATTTGTGCTTTGCATTCTGTAGTATTGTGCAGAATAGTTTCATTATCCTAAAATTCCGCTGTGCTCCATCTATTCATCCCTTCCCTAGCCCAACCTTGACTACCACTTCTCCAAGCTTTGCCTTTCTCAAAATGTTATATAACTGCCATTACATGGTGTTGGAGAAGACTCTTGAGAGTCCCTAGCACGGCAAGGAGATCAAACCAGTCCATCCTAAAGGATTTTTTATATTAAAATTTAAGGGGTCTATCCATATTTTCATAAATAAATAATTCTAAGATTTATGAAACTACTTCTCCTTTTAAAGAATATATTTACCTTTACTTTTATCCTTATTGTCAGTTTTACTTGAAATCTTTTAAGACTTTGAGCGAATTTTAGTTTACGGGCTCAGTTCACATATTTTCTATATTACTGGGTAGTTTAATTTACATAGAATTTGGCACACTGAATTTTCCTCTGAATACCTTTTGGTACTGATTTCTTCAGTTTTATTGTACATTTTTTTAATCATAAATAACATATTCTATTACAGATTTTCTTTATTTGTCCAAATAGTAATGAAATATCTTGCTAATTAAAAAAAATTCCCAAGCACTGATGACTGGGGTGGCAGCTCTTACACAAATAGTCATTGCTAGCCATATGTTAAGCATAAGCAGGAAAAGAATAATCACCATGAAATGTTATGAATGTACAACTTTCTAAACAGTTGATTTTTACTCTAAACAATTCTGCTGTTTTAACATGATAAGCAGTTTTTCACAAGGAATCTATGGTGTTGTGTTCAAAGATGCAAGGCTATATGTAACACCTCTTCTGTGTCAATCATTTCATGAAATTAATTTCCTAATAATCCTGAAACACTTGTCTTATACCTGAATAATCTCATTTTAGCACCAGGCAATTTTCTGAAACATTTTAAATGTAAAATTATTGGTAAATCCAAGCAAATACATTGTAGACAGTGCGGGAAGGAAAAACTAAGTACCCAACCTTTTGTCAATGAAGTGTATAATATTTTCTTTGACGGAAGCAAAGTGATATATTGCATGTCACAGCTAAGCTGTAAAAATACCACGACCTTTCATCAGTCTCAATGATTAGAAGTAATAGCCTCAGGCTGAAACTACCTGGGAATCCCTGACCATAGTTAACACAGAAAAACTATAGAATCAAATGCATAGTCCTCAGCCAAACTGCACTGAGATAGGGTGGCCCAGTGATCCATTTATCATTTTTTTCTGCTTACTCTGTGGCTGACATCCACTTATTAAGTCTTTTCCTGGGTCATTTCACACTGCTGAAGAGGCAAAGTGGAAATCCCTCAGGAGGACTGCGTTTCCAGAAGAAGCGGAGGTGTTTTATTTGTGATGCCATCATCATCTTATTAGGCAAGAGGGAAACTGTTGGTTCGGATAGAATCCTTCCTGCTGTTTTAAAAGTCATATCCAGTGTGAATGAGTACCCAAAGTACAAGAAAATTCTGAGAAAAAAAAAAAAAAACTACCTTTCTGTGAAATATTTTTCAATAGCTAGGGACCACACCTTGCTGACGAGGGACTGTAGCCCACCAAGCTCCTCTGTCCATGAAATTTTTCAGGCAAGAATACTGGAGTGGGTTGCCATTTCCTAATCCAGGAAATCTTCACAACCGAGGGATTGAACCTGCATCCCCTGCAATTCTCTTGAACTGCAGGCAGATTCTTTTACCACTAGTGCCACCTGGAAAGCCCATGCTGATGAGGGAAGCCAGGGACCAAGTGAGTGCCATAAAAAATCTGTAACAATCTCCCAGAGAGAAAGCAGTGATGTTACGAATCAACAGAGGGAGTGATTCAAGGAAAGGGTGCATCTTTCATTGAATTCTACAGGCTAACCATCCTCAATAGAGCAACTGGAAATATTTCACTGAACAAGGTAGTGACAAAATGCAAATAGATTGCTTTTAATTGGGGAAAGAATTCAGAAACCTTTATTTTCCCTATTCTTTTACTGAAACTTAACACTTTACTTAACTATTAATTTATGAAACAAGCCATAGCAACATTTGCAATACTTTTGTCTGTGTCACCAACAGAAAATACAAATATTATCAATCACATTTCAGTTTTAGAAATACTTTGAAATACTGTTTATACCTACCACTATTTCAATATAATATTCCTGGACCTGCCACTATCTGTTGTTATGTAACAAAGAAATGCATACATTATTATGTCACTTCTTAATAATTTGATAACTGCATTTCAATAAAATTGATTTCCTTTTGCAATCATTTGTATTTTATTTTGTGCATTTTAAAACATTTTTTTCTGAGTCTGTAGGCTTTACCATACTGCAGAGTCCATGGCACCAAAATACATAAGAACTTGTGTCCTATACAAGTGAATCCATTAGGCAAAAGCACTAAGATGTTCTTCTAAGGTTTACAATGTTCCTCAATATGTAGGCATAGAGCTCTTCAGATCACTATAATGAACCCATGCATTTTCAAGAATTATTTTTCCTACTTTCAAAGATTTAGATGCAACAATAGCATCTAAAAACATTGACATTTAGAATAAAGCCATGTAAGATGTGTTTTAAGTATGTCAGTGAGAGAGTGAGTGAGTGAAAGTCACTCAGTTGTGTCCAGCATTTGCAACCCTACGGACTATACAGTCCGTGGAACTCTCTAGGCCAGAATACTGGAGTGGGTAGCCTTTCCCTTTGCCAGGTGATCTTCCCAACCCAGAGATTGAACCCAAGTCTCCTGCATTGCAGGTGGATTCTTCACCACCTGAGCCATAAGGGAAGCCCAAATATGTCAGATATTATGACATATTCCAAATACATATCTTACTTAATAACAGACGCTTAACACAGATCCCTGGAATTCCTTTTGGTCCGTGGAAACCTAGGCTTGTGAAAGTAGTTATGAACCATTCTGAGTTACTGATAACTCTAAAAATGAGTATCCTATGAACAACTGGAGAAGTGATGTAACCAGACATGTAACCAGAATCTGTGAAGGGTGGTCAGTCACTAGGATCAAGGTAGAAGTGATAGTCTGCAACATGGCACCAGTCACATGTTTCCTGTGGGAGTCTCTGAATACCCCAGGTAGATATTTCCAAGGTAAGAGGCATCTTGGAACACCTGCCAAGCCAAGATAACCTGATCCATCTAGCAACCGTGAATCAGATAAGACTCATCTCTTGTCTCTATTCCCCACTGGTTCCCACCCACTTCTGATGCTGGATCAGGGCTTGGAACCAGAAAACACACTTAGTAAGATGGGGAAGGCTGGAGGCAATGAAGACCACATTACTTCCTGTCTACAATTCCCAATGTGAAAAGGAAAGAGGATTTCTTTCAATCAAATTTGGAGTTTTGTGAACTAAATGTTTCTGAACATTCTGACTTCTGAATCAGGATTCTGTTCAGTGACTTAAGGTTTCCTGGGATTTTTTAGCTTTGTCATCTCAGCTCAGCCAGATGACAAATTTCTATAGAAATCCTCTATAGAATTTTAAAGGGATAGTAGAATGTAAAATTAAATCGAATTGTGGCTATATCACAGGAGTCTGTATGTTCAGGAAAAAGTTTACGCTGACCTTTGTCTCTTTCTTCAGATACATAAAACTGCTACTCCAACTAATTTGCTTTTGTCAGATTCCCAGTCAGGCCCTGCCTTTCAGATTTGTTCTTGCCTGAAAAGCCTGATTTCATTTCATTCAAGTGCATTCTAAACCCCATCCACCCAGCCAGTCTGGCTCACATTCATTGATTCAGCAATATTTTATTTAACTCAAGTGTTAGTCACTCGGTTGTGTCTGACTCTTTGTGACACCATGGACTATAGCCCACCAGACTCTTCTGGCCATAGGCTCATCCAGGCAAGAATACTGGAGTGGGTTGCCATTCCCTTCTCCAGGGATCTTCCTGACTCAGAGATGGAACCCTGGTCTCCTGCATTACAGCCAGATTCTTTACCGTCTGAGCCACGGAAGCCCATTTAACTGTGTAGCCCACATTAATTCTCTCCTTCAAATCCCTTTTCTTCTTTACAATACCATTTATTTGACTTATCATTACCATATTCTATTTGTATATAATTTTGCACCTTTATATCTGTGTTTAATGAAATAAAGGCCATCATGAAGTTGTATATCCTTGAACTATACAGGGATAGCTATTTTTTCAATCTTTTCTTTAAGTAAATATTAAATTATATTTTTCTTAATTTCTTTTTTGAAATTGTGGGAAATTTCTGGTCTTAAAAAATCTGGAGGTACGTTTCTTATCATTTCAAATATAAATATAGGTAGAAATAAAAAGTTCAATGAAACTAAAAGCTGATTCTTTGAAAAATAAAATAAAATTGATAAACCTTTAGCAAGACACATGAAGAAAAAAGAAGGCTCAAATCAATAAAATCAGAAATGAAAAAGAAATTAGAGTCAACACCTATACTCTAAAAAAATGGACAACCTAGAAGAAATGGGCAAATTGTTAGAAAGGTACACTTTCCTAAGACTAAACCAAGAAGATTTAGAATATATAAACAGACCAGTTACCAGTAATGAAATTGAACCAATAATGTAAAACTCCCAACTAACAAAAGTCCAGGA
The DNA here is from genome assembly GCF_019923935.1 of Bubalus bubalis. Lineage (NCBI taxonomy): Eukaryota > Metazoa > Chordata > Mammalia > Artiodactyla > Bovidae > Bubalus > Bubalus bubalis. The sequence goes on from NC_059158.1 coordinate 166,560,321, forward strand.
CCAGATGGCTTCACAGGTGATTTCTACCAAACAACTAAAGAAGAGTTAACATCTATCCTTCTGAAACTAGTCTAAAATTCTGAAGAAGAAGGAACACTTTCAAACTTAATCTATGAGGCCAGCGTCACCCTGATAACAAGACTAAGAAATAACTAAAAGGAAAATTACAAACCAATACTGCTGATGAATACAGATGCAAAATCTTCAACAAAATACTAGCAAACCAACTTGAACAATATATTAAAGGATCTTACTTATACCGTGATCAAGTGGGATTTATCCCAGGGGTGCAAAGATTTATCAATATGTACAAAACAATGAAGGTGATACACAACACTAATAAAATTCAGAAAAAAAAATCATATAATTCTCCCAATAGATGCAGAAAAGGATTTTGATAGAATTCAACACCCATTTATTATAAAAATTCTCCAGAAAGCAGACACAAAGAGAACATACCTCAGCATAATAAATGAAATATATGACAAACACAGCTAACATCTTACTCAATGGTGAAAAGCTGAAAATATTTCCTCTAAGATCAGAAATAATACAAGGATGCCCATCCTGACCACGTTTATTCAGCATAGTTTGGGAAGTCTATAGCAACCAGAAGAAACAGGAATAGAAGGAATCCCAATTGAAAAAGAAAACACAAACTATTACTATTTGCAGATGACATGTTACTGCACACAAAAGCAAGCAAAGATGTTACCAGAACTATCAGATTTTATTAATGAATTAAGTAATGTTGCAGATACAAAATTAATACAGAGAAATATGTTATAGTTATATACACTAAAAAATCAGAAAAAAGAATTAAGGAAACAATACCATTTGCCATCATATCAAAAATAATACAATCAATTCAGTTCAGTCATTCAGTCATGTCCGAATCTTTGCGACCCCATGTACAGAGCATGCCAGGCTTCCCTGTCCACCACCAAATCCTGGAGCTTACTCAAACTCATATCCATCAAATGAGTGATTCCATCCAACTATTTCATCCTCTATCGGCCTGTTTTCCTCCTGCCTTCAAACTTTCCCAGCATCAGAATCTTTCCAATGAGTCAGTTCTTCACATCAGGTGGCCAAGGTATTAGAGCTTCAGCTCCAACATGAGTCCTTCCAATGAATAGTCAGGACTGATTTTCTTTAACATTGACTGATCACCTTGCAGTCCAAGAGACTCTCAAGAGTCTTCTCCAATACCACAGGTCAAAAGCATCAGTTCTTCAGCACTCAGCTTTCTTTAAGTTCAAACTCTCACATCCATACATAACTACTGGAAAACCATAACTTTGACTATACGGAGATTTGTTGGCAAAGTAATGTCTCTGCTTTTTAATATGCTGTCTAGGTTGTTCATAACTTTTCTTCCAAGGAGCAAGCATCTTTTAATTTCATGGCTGCAGTCACCATCTACAGTGATTTTGGAGCCCAAGGAAATAACGTCTGACACTGTTTCCCCTGTTTCTACATCTATTTGCAATGGAGAAGCTCTATACAGTCAGCAAAACCAAGACTGGGAGCTGACTGTGGCTCAGATCATGAACTCTTTATTGCCAAATTCAGACTGAAATTGAAGAAAGTGGGGAAAACCACTAGACCATTCAGATATGACCTAAATCCAATCCCTTATAACTATACAGTGGAAGTGAGAAATAGATTTAAGGGACTAGATCTGATAGAGTGCCTGACGAACTATGGATGGAGGTTCGTGACATTGTACAGAAGGCAGGGATCAAGACCATCCCCAGGAAAAAGAAATGCAAAAAAGCAAAATGTCTGTCTAAGGAGGCCTTACAAATAGCTGTGAAAGAAGGGAAGTGAAAAGCAAAGGAAAAAAGGAAAGATATACACATTTGAATGCAGAGTTCCAAAGAATAGTAAGGAGAGATAAGAAAGCCTTCCTCGGCAATCAATGCAAAGAAATAGAGGAAAATAATAGAATGGGAAAGACTAGAGATCTCTTCAAGAAAATTAAAGATACCAAGGGAATATTTCATGCAAAGATGGGCTCAATAAAGGACAGAAATTGTATGGACTTAACAGAAGCAAAAGATATTAAGAAGAGGTGGCAGTAATATACAGAAGAACTATACAAAAAAAGTCCTAATGACCCAGATAATCATGATGGTATGATCACTCACCTAGAGCCAGGCATCCTGGAATGTGAAGTCAAGTGGGCCTTAGGAAGTATCACTACGAACAAAGCTAGTGGAGGTGATGGAATTCCAGTTGAGCTATTTCAAATCCTAAAAGATGATGCTCTGAAAGGGCTGCACTCAATATGCCAGCAAATTTGGAAAACTCAGCAGTGGCCATAGGACTGGAAAAGGTCAGTTTTCATTCCGATACCAAAGAAAGGCAATGCCAAGAATGCTCAAACTACCGCACAATTGCGCTCATTTCACACGCTAGTAAAATAATGCTCAAAATTTTCCAAGCCAGGCTTCAGCAATACGTGAACCGTGAACTTCCAGATGGTCAAGCTGGTTTTAGAAAAGGCAGAGGAACCAGAGATCAAATTGCTAACATCCACTGGATCATGGAAAAAGCAAGAGAGTTCCAGAAAAACATCTATTTCTGCTTTATTGACTACGCCAAAGCCTTTGACTGCATGGATCACAATTCACTGTGGACAATTCTGAAAGAGATGGGAATACCAGACCACCTGACCTGCCTCTTGAGAAACCTGTATGCAGGTCAGGAAGCAACAGTTAGAACTGGACATGGAACAACAGACTGGTTCCAAATAGGAAAAGGAGTACGACAAGGCTGTATATTGTCATCCTGCTTATTTAACTTATATGCAGGGTACATCATGAGAAACGCTGGGCTGGAGGAAGCAGAAGCTGGAATCAAGATTGCCGGGAGAAATATCAATACCCTCAGATATCCAGATGACACCACCCTTATGGCAGAAAGTGAAGAAGAACTAAAGAGCCTCTTGATGAAAGTGAAAGAGGAGAGTGAAAAAGTTGGCTTAAAGCTCAACATTCAGAAAATAAAGATGATGGCATCTGGTCCCATCACTTCATGGCAAATAGATGGAAAAGCAGTGGAAACAGTGTCAGACTTCATTTTTGGGGGCTCCAAAATCTCTGCAGATGGTGATTGCAGCCATGAAATTAAAAGACGCTTACTCCTTGGAAGGAAAGTTATGACCAACCTAGACAGGATATTAAAAAGCAGAGACATTACTTTGCCAACAAAGGTCTGTCTAGTCAAGGCTATGGTTTTTCCAGGAGTCATATGTGGATTTGACAGTTGGACTATAAAGAAAGCTGAGCACCTAAGAATTGATGCTTTTGAATTGTGTTATTGGAGAATACTCTTAAGAGTCCCTTGGACTACAAGGAGATCCAACCAGTCCATCCTAAAGGAGATCAGTCCTGGGTGTTCATTGGAAAGACTGATGTTGAAGCTGAGACTCCAATACTTTGGCCACCTGATGCGAAGAGCTGACTCATTTGAAAAGACCCTGATACTGGGAAAGATTGAGGGCAGGAGGAGAAGGGGATGACAGAGGATGAGATGGATGGATGGCATCACCGACACAATGGACATGGGTTTGGTTGGGTCTGGGAGTTGGTGATGGACAGGGAGGCCTGTCCTTCTGTGATTCACAGGGTTACAAAGTTTTGGACATGACTGAGTGACTGAACTGAACTGATGGGTCCAGATGCCATGATCTTACTTTTTTGAATGTTGATCTTACTTTTGTTGAATGTTGAAAATAAGCCAGCTCTTTCACTGTCCTCTTTCACTTTCATCAAGAGGCTCTTTAGTTCTTCTTACTTTTCTTCCATAAGAGTGCTGACATCTGCATAACTGAGGTTATTGATATTTCTCCTGGCAATCTTGATTCCAGCTTGTGCTTCATCCAGCCCAGCATTTCTCATTATGTACTCTGAATATAAGTTAAATAAGCATGGTGACAATATGCAACCTTGACGTTCTCCTTTCCCAAATTGAAACCAGTCCATTGTTCCATGTTCAGTTCTAACTGTTGCTTCCTGACCTGCATACAGACTTCTCAGGAGGTGGGTAAGGTGGTTTGGTATTTCCATCTCTTTAAGAATTTTCCTCAGTTTATTGTGATCCACAAAGTTAAAGATTTTAGCAGAGTCAATGAAGCAGATGTATTTTTTTGGAACTCTCTTGCTTTTTCCATGATCCAGCAGATGTTGGCAATTTGATCTCTGGTTCCTCTGCCTTTTCTAAATCCAGCTTGAACATCTGGAAGTCTTGGTTCACGTACTGTTGAAGCCTGGCTTGGAGAATTTTGAGCATTACTTTGCTAGCATGTGAGATGAGTACAATTTTGTGGTAGTTTGAACATTCTTTGGCATTGCCTTTCTTTGGGATTGGAATGAAAACTGACCTTTTCCAGTCCTGTGACCACTGCTGAGTTTTTCAAATTTGCTAGCGTATTGATGCAGCACTTTTGCAGCATCTTCTTTTAGGATTTGAAATAGCTAAACTGGAATTCCATCACTTCCACTCGTTTTGTTCATAGTGATTTTTCTTAAGGCCTACTTGACTTCACACTCCAAGATATCTGGCCCTAGGTGAGTGATCACACCATTGTGATTATCTGGGTCATTAAGACTTTTTTTGTATAGTTCTGTGTATTATTGCCACCTCTTTTTAATATCTTCTGCTTCTGTTAGGTCCATACAATTTCTGTCTCTTATTGTGCCCATTTTTCTATGAAATATTCTCTTGGTATCTCTCATTTTCTTGAAGAGGTCTCTGTCTTTCCCATTTTACTGTTTTCCTCTATTTCTTTGCATTGATCACTGAGGAAGGCTTTCCTATCTCTTCTTGCTATTCTTTGGAACTCTGCATTCAAATGGCTGTATCTTTCCTTTTCTCCTTTGCCTTTAGTTTCTCTTCTTTTCTCAGCTTTTGTACGGCCTCCTTAGACAACCATTTTGCCTTTTTGCATTTCTTTTTCTTGGGAATGGTTTTGATCACAGCCTTCTGTTCAACATCATGAACCTCTGCCCATAGTTCTTCAGACACTTTATCAGATCTCATCCCCTGAATCTATTTGTCATTTCCACTGTATAAATCATAAAGGATATGATTTAGGTCATACCTGAATGGTCTAGTGATTTTCCCTACTTTCTTCAATTTAAATCTGAATTTGGCAGTAAGGAGTTCATGAATTGAGCCACAGTCAGCTCCTGGTCTTGTTTTTGCTGACTGTATAGAGCTTCTCCATCTTTGACTGCAAAGAGTATAATCAATCTGATTTTTGTATTGACTATCCGGTTGTCCATGAGGAGAGTTTTCTCTTGTGCTGTTGGAAGAAGGTGTTTGCTATGACCAGTGCATTCTCTAGGCAAATCTCTGTTAGCCTTTGCCCTGCTTCATTTTGTACTCCAAGGCCAAATTTGCCTGTTTCTCCAGCTCTCTTGACTTCCTACTTTTGCATTCCAGTCTCCTATAATGAAAAGGGCTTATTTTTTCCATTGATTCTAAAAGTTCTTGTAGTTCTTCATAGAACCATTCAACTTCAGCTTCTTCCACATTAATTGTTTGGGTATAGACTTGGATTACTGTGATAATGAATGGTTTGCCCTGGGAACAAAAAGAGATCATTGAGATTGCACTCAAATACTGCATTTTGAACTCTTTTGCTGACTATGAGGGCTACTCCATTTCTTCTAAGGGATTCTTGCCCACAGTAGTAGATGTAGTGGTCATCTGAATTAAATTCTCCCATTCCATTCCATTTTAGTTCACTGATTCCTAAAATGTTGATGTTCACTCTTGCCATCTCCTGTTTGACCACTTCTAATTTACCTCGATTCATGAGCCTAACATTCAAGATTCCTATGCAAACTTGTTCTTTACAGCATCAGACTTACTTCCATCACCATTCACAGCCACAACTGGGTGTTATTTTCGCTTTGGCTCAGCCTCTTCATTATCTTTGGAGGTATTTCTCCACTCTTCTCTAGTAGCATATTGGGAAACATCTGAATTGGGGAGTTAATCTTTCAGTGTCATATCTTTTTGCTTTTTCATATTGTTCATGAGGTAGAATGGAATAGAATACCTAGGAATAAACCTATTCATACAGGTAAAAAACCTGTCCTCTGAAAACTATAAGACGCTGATGAAACAAATTGAAGATGACACAAGCTGATGGAAAGATATTCTATGTTCTTGGATTTGAAGAATCAATATTGTGAAAATGACCCAAGGGAACCTATAGATTCAATACAATCCCTGTCAAAATACCAATGGCATTTTCCACAAAACTAGAGCAAAAAGTTTAAAACATATATGAAAGCACAAAGGACCCTGACTATCCAAACAATTTTAAGAAAGAAAAACAGCTGGAGAAATCACACTTCCTGGTTTCCAACTATACTACAAAGCTACAGTAATCAAAACAGTGTGAATCTACTTGAAAACAAACACACAGATCAATAGAACAGAAAAGAGTGCCCAGAAATAAACCCACACCTTTGGGCAATTACTCTACAACAAAGCAGGCAAGAATATATAATGGAAAAGAGACAGTTTCTTCAATATGCTGTACTATGAAAACTCCACAGCTCCAAGTAAAGGAATCAAATTAGAACATTCTTTAGCACAATATACAAAAATAAATTCAAAATAGATTAAAGAACTAAATGAAAGATTGGATACCATAAAACTTCTGGAGGAAAACATAGGTGGAATACTCTTTCCCATAAATCATAGAAATATGTTTTTGTATCTGTCTTGTAAAGAAAATAAAAGCAAAAATAAGCAGATGGGATCTAATTAAACTTAAAAGCCTTTGCATAGCAAAAGAAACCATCTACATAATGAAAACACATGCTACTGAATGGGAGAAAAGATTTGCAAATTATATGACTGATAAGGGATTAATATGCTTAAGATATATAAACAGCTTATGCAACTCAACATCAAAGAAACAAACTGATTTAAAAATGGGCAGAGAAGTTTAATAGACATTTTTTTTTCTCTAAAGGACATGCAGATAACCAATAGGAAATGAAAAGATGCTCAACATCACTAATCATCAGAGAAATGATTCAAAAAGACATATGCATACAATATTCATAGCAGTATAATTTACACTTGTCAAGATATGTACGAAACCTAACTGTCCATCAAAAGATGAAAGGATAAAGAAGGTATGGCATATACATGTAGAATAGGATACTACTCAGCAATAAAAAGAAAAAGATTTTGCCCTTTGCAACCATGTGGATGGACTTGAAGGGCATTGTGCTAAGTGAAAAAAGTCAGACAGAGAAATCAAATACTGTTCGATGTCACTTATCTGTGGAGTCTAAAAAATACAACAAACTAATCAACATCACAAGAAAAGAAGTAGACCCACAGACACAGAACAAACCAGTGATTAACAGCTGAGGGGGTGGGGGACTTAGGAGTGGAGGAGTGAGAGCACAAACTATGGGGTATAAGATAGGCTCAAGGATGTATTGTGCAACCCGGAAAGTACAGACAAGATTTTGTAATAACTGTAAATGGAAAGTAGCTTTTGAGAATTAAAGAAAAAATTTAAAAAAAAAAAACATTTTTACTGAATTTTTTACCAGAAAAATTTATTCCCAATCATATCTGTATATACAGAACATAAATCTGAACATGTTATTTGCTTACATGTAAATATTCTAGGAGCGTGCTTTAAAGAGATCTCAGGTTTTATTTAAAACACATAAAAAGTGGGAGGCAACAGAAAGATGTCTCAAGGGTCTTGTGTATTTTAGAGAGGAATGTCAAGAATGTGGGCTTCCCAGCTTGTAAAACAATAACTTCTTTGATTGGATATTCAGTTGTGCTTTGCCTGCATTTTCTGTTTTTAAATCCAAAGGTAAATTTAACCTAGGAAAAAGATATTTCTGTGTGTCGGTTTCAAAAGCTACTTTTTTTCATTTTGTTCTTTTTTTTTTTTTAAACCAGAGATCTTTTGAAATTTGAACTCTACCTTTGTTTACCATTGTGGTTTTTGCTTTAGAGGTTAAGTCTGTAACAGTTGCTTCTCTATCCCTGAAAAGCAAAAGACGGGAAAGATTATTAGGGAAATGCTGTTGGTGAAATTATTCCCAATGATCCTATTTAAGGCAGATTATGCTTAGTAACTAAAACAACAACATGCTTTTCAAAATTGTATTTTAGGGATGTTGTAATAAAAGTAGCTGTGACCCATAAAATATTCCCTTGCCATTTGATCAAACATCTACCCCCCAAAAAGTTCCATTTTTGAACTCACACTAAAAGTATTTCTGTGGTTTTGTGCCTTGCTCAGATGCTTAGCAACCAACACTAATAATTAATATCCTCTTGACATTTCCCCTAGTTTTGCACATATTTTTTAAACACAACTTTCAATATTTGGGTTAATTCTCTTCTGAGTCATGGTTCTAAAGCAGTAAAAAACAACTAAGAATTCCTGATATCCATCATATAAGTTGATTCTAAGGTTATATGTCTGACAATAACTAACATTCCTTCCAATTTATAAAGCTCAGTGATCTGTACTTCTCTCTTATTTTCTTGTACTAAAATTAAAAATTAAACTTATTTTTGAGTCAGCAAAAATATAGAACTGTAAGCTAAATTTAAATTTTAATACTATAAATAAACTAGTTTCAAATGAGTCACTGATTAACAAAAAAATAAATATCAGATATAAAAAAACAGTCATGACTTTTTGGTCTACTGGGAGACCAAGAACCATTTATACACTGGACATGCCTTTAAAGCCATAGGGTTGACAAACCATAACTCATGGGCCAAAGAGGCTCACCCTCTGTTTTTATATGTGAGCTAAGGATATTTTCTTCATTTTCAGAGTTTGAAAAAAATCAAAAGAATAATAGTATTTAATGAAACGTGGAAAATAAACTCTCAGGGTCATAAATAGTTTTTCTGGAACACAGCTACGCTCATTTACATATCATCTATATTTACATATTGTCTATCCTCATTTATTTACACATTGTCATTTGCATATTGTCTGTGGCCACCTTCATGCACAATTATCATAGGTTAAATCTTAAAATATCACCTGTTTATTCTTCTAGGATGAATTTAATAGCTCTGGCACAATTGTTGGCATTTCTCTTAATTTTTTTATTTCATTTCCCTTTGACCAAGCACATATTTATTTTCAAAACAGATAGCTAGATTTAAATTGCTGTCAGTTCAGTTCAGTTCAGTCGCTCAGTCGTGTCCGACTCTTTGCGACCCCATGAATCACAGCACGCCAGGCCTCACTGTACATCACCAACTCCTGGAGTTCACTCAAACTCATGTCCATTGAGTTGGTGATGCCAACCAGCCATCTCATCCTCTGTCATCTCCATCTCCTTCTTCCCCCAATCCCTTCCAGCATCAGGGTCTTTTCCAATGAGTCAACTCTTTGCATGAGGTGGCCAAAGTATTGGAGTTTCAGCTTCAGCATCAGTCCTTCCAATGAACACCAAGGACTGATCTCCTTTAGAATGGACTGGTTGGATCTCCTTACAGTCCAAGGGACTCTCAAGAGTCTTCTCCAACACCACAGTTCAAAAGCATCAATTCTTTGGCGCTCAGCCTTCTTCACAGTCCAACTCTCACATCCATACATGACCACTGGAAAAACCATAGCCTTGACTAGACAGACCTTTGTTGGCAAAGTAATGTCTCTGCTTTTGAATATGCTATCTAGGTTGGTCATAACTTTTCTTCCAATGAGTAAGCGTCTTTTAATTTCATGGCTGCAGTCACCATCTGCAGTGATTTTGGAGCCCAGAAAAATAAAGTCAGCCACAGTTTCCACTGTTTCCCCATCTATTTCCCATGAAGTGATGGGACCGGATGCCATGATCTTCGTTTTCTGAATGTTGAACTTTAAGCCAACTTTTTCACTTTCCACTTTCACTTTCATCAAGAGGCTTTTGAGTTCCTCTTCACTTTCTCCCATAAGGGTGGTGTCATCTGCATATGTGAGGCTATTGATATTTCTCCCTGCAGTCTTGATTCCAGCTTGTGCTTCTTCCAGTCTAGCATTTCTCATGATGTACTCTGCATATAAGGTAAATAAGCAGGGTGATAATATACAGCCTTGACATACTCCTTTCCCGATTTGGAACCAGTCTATTGTTCCATGTCCAGTTCTAACTATTGCTTCCTGACCTGCATATAGATTTCTCAAGAGGCAGGTGAGGTGGTCTGGTATTCCCATCTCTTTCAGAATTTTCCACAGTTTATTGTGATCCATACAGTCAAAGGCTTTGGCATAGTCAATAAAGCAGAAATAGATGTTTTTTCTGGAAATCTCCTGCTTTTTTGATGATCCAGCAGATGTTGGCAATTTGATCTCTGGTTCCTCTGCCTTTTCTAAAACCAGTGTGAACATCTGGAAGTTCACGGTTCACATATTGCTGAAGCCTGGCTTGGAGAATTTTGAGCATTACTTTACTAGCATGTGAGATGAGTGCAATTGTGCGGTAGTTTGAGCATTCTTTGGCATTCCCTTTCTTTGGGATTGGAATGAAAACTGACCCTTCCAGTCCTGTGGCCACTACTGAGTTTTCCAAATTTGCTGGCCTATTGAGTGAAGCACTTTCACAGCATCTTCTTTCAGGATTTGAAATAGCTCAACTGGAATTCCATCACCTCCACTAGCTTTGTCTGTAGCTAGTGAGAAAACAACAGAAAGGAAAGACTAGAGATCTCTTCAAGAAAATTAGAGATACCAAGGGAATGTTTCATGCAAAGATGTGCTCGATAAAGGACAGAAATGGTATGGACCTAACAGAAGCAGAAGATATTAAGAAAAGGTGGCAAGAATACACAGAAGAGCTGTACAAAAAAGAGCTTCATGACCCAGATAACCATGATGGTGTGATCACTCACCTAGAGCCAAACATCCTGGAATGTGAAGTCAAGTGGGCCTTAGAAAGCATATTAGCAATCATCTCTGGCTTTGAAATTACAGTAATACTTTCAAGAACAAAAATGTCTAGTATTCTTTTGATGACTGAAAGCTGTGAGATGATGGTTAAGACCATCAGAAGTGTGACTTATCAGTAGCAGCTCCTGCTCTGAACTACAGTGGAGCTTGCAAGTCTCTAGCTGGCTGTAGTAATGACTGCTGGAAACCTGATCCAGTCACTTGATTCTCTAATAAATCATTTACAGTAATCAATTCTATCACACAGTGGGAATAGTAATGATTCTGTATCAGTTTTGTTTCTGATAGATAGATACAACTTGAACCATTCAACTTCCATATATCTGCTGTCTCTACCTGTTCCTTATACAGTATGAATTTGAAAGCATTAGATAGATGATAGATAGATAGAAAGACAGATAGGTAGATAGAGATAGATAGATAGATAGATAGATAAGGCAACTTATGTAGTGAAGTAAAAACTGGAGACTTAAGACAAAAATCCACACTTCACAAAAAATATTTTCAACTCCTTCTATTTGTTTGTTTGTTTTCTTTCCCCTGCGAAGAATTTGCCAGGATTAGAGATCAGATAAGCAATGAAATTTTATTATATACCCAGTGTTACTATGTGGAATTGTGGAATGTGTATTGGTATGGTTACCCTGCTCTTGTCTAACTAGTTTACTGTTAAAACATGCTAATCAAATATTTCTCAGTAAATACTGAGAGGCATGGTCTATTGGTAAAATGATTATTCAAAATATTAAATGGTATCATCTATGATAGTGTAAGAATAAGTTTGGAACTTGAACTAAAAGCACTACAAAAGAAATTGATGCTTCAAATAATCTCTAGTTTTTTTGTATACATTGGTAGAATTCAATTTCAGAAAAATAACTACTCTGAACACTTGGAGATCAGGCTTGGTGCATAAAATTATCTGCTTGAAAAATGCTAACACAACAATGTTCACAATAAAAGCACAAATTTTGCCAGCCATAACATGAGACTTGCAGAAGCCTACCTTGTTTTAGCAAAATGAATTGCTCAGTTATTTTGTATTGTCTTATATTGGGTACTAAATTTAAAGATGTAGGTACAGCACATTTTATTTATCTTCTTAACTTACTTCTAATTTACTTTCTTAAAAATTATTAATTTCAAAACAATATCTTTGGTACTCAATTTTAAAACTTCTTATAACCTGTAACTTGTGTTTAAAAAATGTACAAGGGAATGTGTAAAAGAAAAGTATAGTGCTTAAGATTACAGATGCACTTGCCAGATGACCTGGCAAAACCTCACTCTGACTTGCCAGCTAAGCTGCAGTAGGCAGATTACTTTTCTGCACCTTAATTTCATAATATATAATATAAGAACAGTATTAGTATTCACCAGTAAGTGATAGGAGAATTAAAGGAAACCAACTATATAAAATACTGAGTATGATGCCTGGAAAGAAGTAAGTCCTTGATAAACATTAACATTTAATATTTTTTGTCAAATTATCATTCGAAAAAGCAAATCCAAAGATAATTCCAAAGTGATCCAGTGATGCTCAGTGTCTGATAAGGCATACTTAAACAAGTTCTTCATGGTAGACTCACAATGAAACCTTGTTCTACATCCTTCTGATCTACTTATGGAATATTCTTCAGAAAAAAAAAATGTGGAAGACATGAAATTCATGTCTTTTTGAGTTATTTTCCAAGTCCTGAATACTTACTAATGAGTCTATTTAAATATTCCAAGAGTAAGAGAAACACAAGGTTTTAGGCAAAGTCCAAAATCATTGATACATTTTTGGTTTAAATTTTCCACATAGTCCTTTCAGTCTTTAACCCACTAAAATGTTTCCATATGGACCACAACTTTAAAAGATTGGTCAATAAGACACCAAGCGACAGCCAATGTGCTAAATGGACATTTCTAAACTCATATCTAATTTGATCCTTTTGGTCTTTCGATCCCACTTTACATCACCAAATCAACTGAACTTAATTAATACTTGCTGACCACAAACTCTGTCAGTTACACTGGGCCTTAAACTTCATCAACTCAATGGACATGACTTTGAGTAAATTGTGGGGGATAGGTGAAAGACAGGGAAGCCTGGTGCACTGCAGTCCATGGGGTTGCAAAGAGTCGGACACAACTTAGCAACTGAACAACATTAAATTTAATAATACTTATCTTTCTTTGTACTTCTCTGATCATAGAATTCCAGTCTTCCTTATAAGTGCCTCTTCCTTTGACTATCTTCAAATAAATCTCTCATAAAAATCTAATATATGCTTCTCTTTTCAGTTTAGGTGACTTTTCTAAGATACCGTGAGTTATTCCTAGACCCTTTACCAAGGAATCTCTGACGTCCATATCCACCCTGGCTCTCTCTATTGATTTCCTCCCCATACTTCCTTGAACAGTTACCTGAAAACTTCTTTTGAACCACAATTTTAGCATATATCAACTTGAATTATTTTTCTTCCAATTTAGCTCTTTTGTTATTTCTTACTTTGACTAATGGTAGCATCAGAAACCCCATCACTCAAGTTGAAAGCATGGAAGTTCTCTAAGCATCTTCCTCCTTGTCACTTTCTATCTCCAATCCATCAAATGCTAATATTGATTTTTATTCTAAAGTGTTTGTTCACTTCAATCTTCACTCTTCTTAATACCATTGACCTAGTTCATTATTTTTCACTTGTATCACTACAAAAGCCTTAGAAAACGACTTAGAGCTGGGTTTTGTGTTTTATTTGTGTTTAGCTAATCCAAGTGCCATGACACTCCATAGAATTGGGTCAACTCTTTAAAGTTGTTCTCCAAGGCTTTTTCCTTGATCATCAAGCATTATTCCTGCTGCTGCTGCTAAGTCACTTCAGTCGTGTCTGACTCTGTGCGACCCCATAGACGGCAGCCTACCAGGCTCCCCCGTCCCTGGGATTCTTCAGGCAAGAACACTGGAGTGGGTTGCCATTTCCTTCTCCAATGCACAAAAGTGAAAAGTGAAAGTGAAGTCCTTGCTTACTGTTTTTCAAGTATGTTGGAAGCCCAGCACACTCAGTACCCCAATATGTAGCAGTAATATTATATTTGCAAAGCTAACTTAGGGGAGGGTGATATGTCTACTTTGAAATGTTCCCTCTGGTGATTTTAACATGTCATCCTTCTTTGGTCAAGGTTTTTACTCCTTAGGGGTGACTTTATGATTAGCCTTTATTGAAGGCTCTCAAGTGCTTACCACCCGTACTTAACTATTTCCTCAGTTCCAACTCCATGTATCTAACTGCTTCTTGCTGCCTCAAACTATAAATCCCACCAGCATTTTTAAATCAAATTCTTCAAGTTTAATTTATTATGTTATTCTTTCTAAACTGCTTATCATTCAATATTCGTATGTCCATAATTATCCAAGCAAAATCCTGGGGTTCATTTTACCTTCTTTTTCCTCCATTATTCACCATGTCAAATAAAACCTTTAGACTCATCATTTCTCCTTACTCAGTCACTTTCATTGCTTCCTACTTCTTTCTCCTCTCACAGATATTGTCATTATTTAGCCTTCTGTCTAGGTTATTATTATCATCACCAAACTAGTTACCATGCCTCCAGCTTTGCTTTCTGCAATCTATCTTCTGTTTTGCTCCAGAGTGAATTTTTAAAATGCAGCTCTTATCATGTCACTCCCTGGATTATAACTCTTTTGAACTCCTACCATCCACAGGATAAAGTCCAAATTCCTCAGCCTGATGTCAGATCTCCACTGTCAGCTGAGTAAGAACAAAGTTCACTGACTTAGTTGCATTTATTTACTCAACAAATGTTCATTGCTTATCACCAGACAGTATTCTACACACCAGGGATACTGAAAGGAAAAAACAGGAAAGCTTGTAATAGTGAAGGAGTTAGCATTCTAGGTCAAGGAGAAAACAAATAAACAAACACACATATTCACACCCTTAAGTGGTAAATTCTATGTAAAAATTAAAATAGAGTAATGAAATTGAGATTAACTAAATGGCTTTCTATAAGAGAGTTGGAGTCAGGAAAGACATCAAATAGAAGATTACTTTTAATTTGATTCCTGAGTAAATGGAGGGAGACAAGAGTCTTAGGAAGAGTGTTCTTGGGGGGTGGCGGGGGGAATAGCATTGTGAAGATCCTAAAGCATGCTTGAGGAACATAGGGAAAGGCACCACAGGCAGAGTGTGGAGATTGAATTAAACACTAACATATCAGAGAGGAAAGCAGGGAAAAGACAGCTGTTGTTCAGTTGCTAAGTCTTTGCCACCCTGTGGACTGCAGCACGCCGGGTTTCCCTGTCCTTCACTATCTCCCGGAGCTTACTCAAACTCATGTCCATTGAGTCAGTGATGCCATCCAACCATCTCCTCCTCTGTTACCCTCTTCTCCTTCTGCCCTCAAAGACCATAACTTTGGGACTTCACAAATTTCACCCAGGAATGTGAACTCTATCTTAAACTGAAGAGGAATTCACTGAGTTTTGAGTAGGAAATGACAGGACAATTTATATTCTGAAATGAACATTGTGGCAATTCTGATGCAAAATAGTGGCAAGAAGATGAATTGGATGGGTTAGTATGATAGTAATCATTGAGATGGAGAGAGATGTTCAGATTTGAAATATATTTTTAAGATGGAATAGACAAATCTAGTTAATCACTAGATGAGAGTAAGAAAAAAATGAGAAGGATCAAGCAAAACACTTAGATTTAGGAGATATTAAATGAATATATAAGTTTGAGCCTGTGGGAAATTGGAATGATATCTATGGATTACAGACTGGTGGTGTGGTTCAGTCACTAAGTCATGTCCAACTGTAACCCACCAGGCTCCTCTGTCCATAGGATTTCCCAGGCAATAACAGTGGACTGGGTTGCCATATCCTTCTCCAGGGGACCGTCGTAACCCAGGGATTAAACTGACATCTCCTGCATTGCAGAGCAGATGCTTTACCACTGAGCCACCAGGTAAGCCCCGCATTACACACTAATAAGTATTTAGATGCCATTCAAAACAAAAGGAATAAATGAGATCACCTAGAATAAATAAATATAGTAAAGGATCCACCACTGAGACTAATAATAGATGGTACAATCTAAGTTGGCTTACTAAGGAAGTGAGAGAGGTGGTTGATAATGAGAAAAGGTAACACTGAGCATAAGAGCTTAATGAAGATGACGAATTGCTGAGGTCAAAGCATTTGAGTAGGTGAGCTGGAGGGATAGAAGGTGATGATCAGAAAGTCAATGGTTTGCTGCAGAGAGTCTACAAATGGCACCTTGCTTGAGAGAAGTTTGAGGTGAAAGTGAAAGTGAAAGTGAACTTGCTAAGTCGTGTCCAACTCTTTGCGACCCCATGGACTGTAGCCCACCAACCTCCTCAGTCCATGGAATTTTCCAGGCAAGAGTACTGGGATATGGAAATGTTTGGCCGAGATAACATGAAAGATAAGCTGGTGAGAAATAAGAAAATCAAGGAACTAAGAGACCAAAATCTCCCTGCTGCTTCTACCACTATTTGCACTTTAATCTGTAGCCATGCAAAGCGATTTTCCATCTCTGAAAAATGCCTTCATGTTTCACATCTCCATCCTGTACCTTTGTCCATATCCTTCCCTACATTTGGAAAGCTCCAAGTTCCCAATTTCCAAAAACACATGCACATTCTTCCCCACCTGAGTCGAATGTTTCATATTCTCTGCAACTTTCTCAGACCCCAGCTCATGATGCTTTCTCAAGAAAGCTAATCAGTGTCTCATTCATTGCCTTGTATGTATCTTAATTATAGCACATAGAGTTAGTAGTTTATTTAAATATTTGTATTCTCAAAGTAGATTCTCAATGGCTCTAAGGCAGAGAAGAGATCTTTTTAGTTTTGCACTCTCAGCACTTAGCAGTGCCAGCAACTTAAAGAGCTTTCAGCAATGCTAGTTGGGTGTACTCACTTAGAAGCCTTTGCACGTGTCAGTGTTGCCTGGGTTTAGAATTGATAAGATATTAGCTGAGGTGGTGGAGAGAGAAAAGAGAGAAGAGAATGGAGCATTTCACCATGCAATTCCACTAAATATATCAGGACACAGTAGCAGATTTTCAACAACAAAGTGTACTTCCCTAATATTATCATTTAGGGAACGAATTAAAAAATGAACAAATGATGTAGTGCATTTTTGCCAGTAGCATCTGTGTATCAGCAAAAAGTGAGCTTGATCTTTCAGGTGCTTCTTGGTCTTTCTAGCATTCTGCTTATCTTTGACTATGTGATTCTTATTTTATATACTTATTAGTGAAAGTATGTAAGGTTAGAAATTTTAGTATCAGCTCAGTTCAGTTCAGTAGCTCAGTCGTGTCCGACTCTTTGCGACCCCATGAATCACAGCATGCCAGGCCTACCTGTCCATCACCAACTCCCGGAGTTTACTCAAGCTCATGTCCATTGAGTCAGTGATGCCATCCAGCCATCTCATCCTCTGTCCTCCCCTTCTCCTCCTGCCCCCAATTCCTCCCAGCATCAGGGTCTTTTCCAATGACTCAACTCTTCACATGAGGTGGCCAAAGTACTGGAGTTTCAGCTTTAGCATCAGTCCTTCCAATGAACACCCAGGACTGATCTCCTTTAGAATGGACTGGTTGGATCTCCTTGCAGTCCAAGGGACTCTCAAGAGTCTTCTCCAACACCACAGTTCAAAAACATCAATTCTTCAGTGCTCGGCTTTCTTCACAGTCCAACTCTCACATCCATACAAGACTACTGGAGAAACCATAGCCTTGACTATACGGACCTTTGTTGGCAAAGCAATGTCTCTGCTTTTTAATATGCTGTCCAGGTTTGTCATAGCTTTCTTTCCAAGGAGCAAGCACCTTTGAATTTCATAGCTGTAGCCACAATCCACAGTGATTTTGAAGCTCAAGAAAAGAAAAACTGTAACCACTCCCATGTTTTCCCTTCTATTTGACATGAAATGATTGGACCAGATGCCATGATATTAGTTTTTTGCATGTTAAGTTTCAAGCCAGTCTTTTCACTCTCATCAAGAGGCTCTTTAGTTCTTCTTCACTTTCTGCTTTTAGAGTTGTGTCATATGCATATCTGAGGTTGTTGATATTTCTCCCTAAAATCTTGATTCCACCCTGTGATTCATCCAGTCTGGCATATCCCATGGTGCATATAAGTTAAATAAGCAGGGTGACAATATATAGCCTTGTTGTTCCATGTCCAGTTTTAACTGTTGCTTCTTGACCCATATACAGGTTTCTCAGGAGACAGGTAAGGTGATCTTGCATTCCCATCTGTTTAGGAATTTTACACAGTCTGTTGTGATCCACACAGTCAAAGTGTTTGGCGTAGTCAATAAAGCAGAAGAGGATGTTTCTCTAGAATTCCTTTGCTTTCTCCATGATCCAGCATATGTTGACAATTTGATGTCTGGTTCCTCTTCCATTTCAAAACCCAACTTGCACGTCTGGAAGTTATTGGTTCAAAGTTCACATACTGCTGAATCCTAGTTTGAAGGATTTTGAGCATAAACTAAGAATTGAGAAGAAAGAAATGATGATTTCTTGCATATTAGCTACACATAAGGTGCCATTTAGCATCAAATGTTAAGACACTCAATCCTGGGAGATTTCTGAGATGGTGAATTAGTTTATCCATCCACTAGATCATGTGAATTATATCCAAAAGGCTTATTTCCAGTACACTGATCATACCACAGTAAGACCTAGGATTGCTGAAACTGTATGATGAGCCCATGGAATTAGATTGGAAAGAAGTTCTTCCACATGACACTCATGTTGGGCCCAATCTCTGATCATGTAAGGAGAGAGGTGGGTGCTTAAAAACTCGACAGCCCCAAATTTGACAGCCTACTTTTGAAAGAACCATCTGATTCTGTTTCTACCAGTTTCAAGATTGCAACAGAAGACCTACACTCATTATGCTCCTGTTTCTTTTACTTTATCCTAATGAACACTGAACACTGACCTGCTAAATGCCATCTAGGCTTTTGTCTTTGTTTACCCAACAGTGATATTCTCTTCCACAATATTTATGGTTAATTCTAAGACTACCGTCTAGTTTCTGGCTAAAGCTGCCTTTCTGTATGTCTCTGTCTAGATCTGCTCAACCTACACTTTTTTCTCAGAGTCAGGCTGCAATCAGCTTCATACAGACCCTGTATGGTCTTACTAGATTAGATTCTTCCCCCACTGCACCTCATTCCTTTCCATCCAAAGAGACACCAAGGTTTCAAATATAACTTGTGAGATTTTGTGTAAACCAGTTACCTGATTTAATGGGATTATCAATTCATGAATGTTAATAGTATATAATTTGTGATTATATTTTTCAAACTGAAAGACTTAAATGTCTGAGAGTTGAAAATAATTTAAAAGAGGCACTGTATCACTGGCCCTGGAATGTATTAACTACATCTCAGCATTATTAAAAATAAACTATGTCACATATTTGCCAGTTTGGCCATCTTCTCATTTATTTAGCAAATATTTATTGTGTATTTATAGTAAATACACCAGGCACTGAGAAAGCATTCAGGATACAGGCATAAATTGCAGAGAAAAATCTTTGGCCAAATAGATTCTCTAGTAGGAGAGTTAGAATCTAAATTGCTTTGTAAAGTTAAATTAGAAATATTATTAAGGGAAAGCCTTTTACTGTGTGGATCACAAAAACTAGAAAATTTTTAGAGATGAGAAAACCATACCACCTTACCTGTCTCCTTAGAAACCTGTATGTGAGTCAAGAAGCAACAGTTAGAACCAGACATGGAACAATGGATTGGTTCAAAATTGGAAAAGGAGTACACCAAGGCTGTAAATTTTCACACTGCTTATTTAAATTATACAGAGTACATCAAGCAAAATACCAGACTGGATGAATCACAGTCTGGAATCAAGATTGTGGGGAGAAATATCAACAATCTCAGATGAGCAGATAATACCACTCTGATGGCAGAAAGTGAAGAGGAGTTAAGAGCCTCTTGAGGGTGAAAGAGGATTGTGAAAAAATTAGCTTGAACATTCAAAATACTAAGGTCATGGGATCCAGTCCCATCGCTTCATGACAAAAAGAAAGGGGAAACTTGGAAGCAGTGACAGATTTTTTTTCCTTTGCCTCCAAAACCACTGCAGATAATGACTGCACCCATGAAATTAAAAGATGCTTGTTTCTTGAAAGGAAAGCTATGACAAACCTAGACAACATATTAAAAAGCAGAGATATCAATTTTCAAAAGGTCTGCATAGTCAAAGCTATGTTTTTTCCCAGTAATCATGTATGGATGTGAGAACTGAACCATAAAGAAGGCTGAGGTCCGAAGAACTGATGCCTTCAAATTATGGTTCTGGAGAAGACTCTTGACAGTGCCTTGGACTGCAAGATCAAACCAGTCAATCTTAAAGGAAATCACCCCTGAATACTTATTGGAAGGACTGATACTAAAGCTAAGGCTCCAATACTTTGGCCAACTCATTGAAAAAGACCCCAATGCTGGGAAAGATTGAAGGTAGGAGGAAAAGGGGACGGCTGAAGATGAGATGGTTGGATAACATCACTGATTCAATGGATATGAATGAACAAACTCTGGGAGATAGTGAAGGACAAAGGAGCCTGGGGTGTTGCAGTCAAGGGGGTTGCAGAACCAGACATGATTTAGCAACCGAACAGCAATAACATTTATGGAAAATTCAGGATATTTTGTAAGACAATGATGCAATATGACAGTTTAAATGGGTTGGCTAATGATCACCTACTTTTGTTGCATCACATAGATGTAGGAAATTTCTGTTTCCATTTTTATTATTTTAAGTTATTTTGAGAAATAACAGAAATAACTTTATTTCTCCAAGGAAGAAAAGCTATGACCAACCTAGATAGCATATTAAAAAACAGAGACATTACTTTGACAACAAAGGTCCATCAGGTCAAAGCTATGGTTTTTCCAGTAGTCATGTATGGATGTGAGAGTTGGGCTATAAAGAAAGCTGAGCACTGAAGAATTGATGCTTTTGAACTGTGATTCTCCAACTGTGATGTTGGAGAAGACTCTTGAGAGTCCCTTGGACTGCAAGGAGATCCAACCAGTCCATCCTAAAGGAAATCAATCCTGACTATTCGTTGGAAGGACTGAGGCTGAAGCTGAAACTTCAATACTTTGGCTACCTGACACTAAGAGCTGACTCATTGGAAAAAACCCTTATTCCAGGCAAGATTGAAGGCAGGAGGAGAAGGGACTGAACTGAACTGAACTAAGTTATTGTCTGTTATTTCCTCTTTGATTTCTTCATAGACTCATTAGTTTTTAATAACATGCTGTTTCAGTTCAGTTCAGTTCAGTCGCTTAGTCATGTCCGACTCTTTGTGACCCCACGAATCACAGCACACCAGGCCTCCCTGTCCATCACCAACTCTCGGAGTTC
Organism: Bubalus bubalis; assembly: GCF_019923935.1. Taxonomy (NCBI): domain Eukaryota; kingdom Metazoa; phylum Chordata; class Mammalia; order Artiodactyla; family Bovidae; genus Bubalus; species Bubalus bubalis. The sequence continues at coordinate 166,581,723 of NC_059158.1, forward strand.
ACTCAAACTCATGTCCATCGAGTTGGTGATGCCATCCAGCCATCTCACCCTCTGTCCTCCCCTTCTCCTCCTGCCCCCAATCCCTCCCAGCATCAGGGTCTTTTCCAATGAGTCAACTCATCGCATGAGGTGGCCAAAGTATTGGAGTTTCAGCTTTAGCATCAGTCCTTCCAAAGAACACCCAGAACTGATCTCCTTTAGGATGGACTGATTGGATCTCCTTACAGTCCAAGGGACTCTCAAGAGTTTTCTCCAACAAAAGCCATCAATTCTTCTGTGCTCAGCTTTCTTTATAGTCCAACTCTCACATCCATATATGACCACTAGAAAAACCATAGCCTTAACTAGATGGATATTTGTTTGCAAATTAGTTTTTCCTTATTTGTGCTTTTCCCATTTTTCTTTCTGTTACTGATTTCTACTGTTTCATACGTTGTTACTGATGTGAAAGACACAATTAGAAATAAATGTAAACCATTGCCATGAAAATAATTTTATTAGACACATATATAATGTCTGTGGCCCTACATAGGCTACAACATGACTTTTTACTATTGCTGTCCTTATTTAAAATTGTTAATTTCTTTTATTTATAAGAATATTTTATCAAGAAAACTAAAAAAACACACCATTTCAAAAACTCTACAAATTAATATTGTTAAACCTGATAACAATGATACATACTGAATGGATCTCTCAGAATGATTTGTTCTAAATGGTTTCATGACATGAAAATGTCATGGTTGAGACTGTGAATGTTTGGTTCAGTTCACTTCAATCGTTCAATTGTGTCTGACTCTTTGCGACCCCATGGACTGCAGCATGCCAGGCTTTCCTGTCCATCACCAACACCTGGAGCTTGCTCAAACTCATGCCCATGAGTCAGTGATGCCATCCAACTATCTCATCCTCTGTCGTCACCTTCTCTTCCTGTCTTCAATCTTTCCCCACATCAGGGTCTTTTCCAATGAGTCAGTTCTTTGCATCAGGTGGCCAAAGTACTGGAGTTTCAGCTTCAGCACTGGTTCTTCCAATGAATATTCAGGACTGATTTTCTCTAGGATGAACAGATTGGGTCTCCTTGCAGTCCAAGGGACTCTCAAGAGTCTTCTCCAACACCACAGTTCAAAAGCATCAGTTCTTTGGGGCTCAGCTTTCTTTACAGTTCCACTCTCACATCCATACATGACTACTGGAAAAACCATAGCCTTGACTAGGTGGACTTTTGTTGATAAAGTAATGTCTCTGCTTTTTAATATGCTGTCTAGGTTGGTCATAGCTTTTCTTCCAAGAAGCCAGCGTCTTTTAATTTCATGGCTGCAGTCACCATCTGTTGTGATTTTGGGGCCCCCCTAAAAAATAAAATCTCTCACTGTTTCCATTGTTTCCCCATCTATTTGCCATGAAGTGATGGGACTAGATACCATGATCTTAATTTTTTGAGTGTTGAATTTTAAGTCAACTTTTTCACTCTCCTCTTTTGCTTTCATCAAGAGACTCTTGAGTTTTTCTTAGCTTTCTGCCATAATGGTGGTGTCAGCTGCATATCTGAGGTTATTGATATTTCTCCCTGCACTCTTGATTCCAGCTTGTGCTTCATCCAGCCAGGCACTTCTCATGACATCCTCTGCATGTAAGTTAAATAAGCAGGGTGACAATATACAGCCTTGACATACTCCTTTCCCAATTTGGAATCAGTGCTATAGGCTTGGAATTTGAACCTGTGTTTTCAGTGACATTTTAAGGTAAACCCTCCCTTGGCTGGAGGTCTACATATACTTTGAGAATTGCCTTGGTGGTATTTAGTGGTGGTTGGTCAAGGAAAAAATGCCTAGCTGAGTCTCATGGCTTCTGCATGGAGTCCTTTAAAGGATCCATCAGTCCACAGGATCAGAGGAGAATACTTAACCCTGAGCATTTGCAGAATTTCTGGGACATATTGTCTTATTGCCTTAGCTTAGTACAGGTGAATCCTAAACTCTTCCATTCCTAATATGTCCTATTCATTTCTTTTTTTTAAGTATGTTGTTCCAAAGGCAGCTTTCCTTGCCAGCGTTTTATTTATACTCACTGAGTCTGGGTAAGGATCTGCTTGTAATAGCCTGGGTTATCTCTCTCCTCTACTAGAATCTCTGACTCTCTTCTGCTCACCTTGTCCCCGGGTTTGAGCTTCAGACCTGAATCCAGGAAAGTAGAAAAAAAAAAAGTCTTTTCAAAAATCTCCTGACGATGGAGCAGGCTAAAGAATTTCTGAGGTAACACTGTTGTTAAAGTTAAAAGAAGAAAGAAGTTTGGACTTGTGAGACCCCTCAGTTCCAAGAAGTGTCCTTGCGGGCCACTAACTGCTTCTAAAAGCTTTTAGTTCTATTACATCAAGCAATTCCTTACTCATACTGTCAGAACATCTATTTTCTGTTTCTCAGGGAGCTAGTTCAGAAGAGTATCTTGGCTGCCTGTTTTCTGAAAGTCCATGAAAGAGAGATGATATCAGTTTGAAGCGATTACCCTTTGTGTAGTGCTTTTATTTCTCATTCCCACAGCAAGAGCAAGCAGGGTGCCTTACGGGGTAGACAGGGAAAGCAAATGGGAGGAGCAATGTTATTATCTTTGAACTCGTGTGAGTTTTGTGTTCACAAGTTAGACACCAAGAAATCTGAGCATAGTACTGGGGTAAAATAAGGAATCATACACAGTATTTGTCTGTTGTTCTACAAGCACAAAGAATTTTGTAAGAGTGGTTTTCATCATCAGATTCATTAGTGTAAAACTGTATCTCCTTCTTATGATTTGTAGTGCTATTAGCCAAAATAGGTTGTTATAAAACTCTTCCATTCCAGAACTTTGTACAAGTTATATTTCCTTTGTAGATGGTAAATTCTTGAAGTGTGAGATTATCATTTTTTCCTCTATTTCTTATATTTGTAAAACTCTACCTTTTTACTTATGCTTACTTGCTATTTTCTAATAATATCCACCTAAACTCTTTGCTTTGTAATCTACTCCATATATATCTGAGTCACTTTTTTATATAAGTGCTAATTTCTCACTATGGAATCACACAGTTAAGGAGCAAGTAATAGCAATGCCTTGGTCACAGTTGGTGTTGTTCTTGTTTGCTGTTGTTTAGTTGCTAAGTCGTGTCTGACTCTCTGCGGCCCCATGAACGGTAGCTCACCAGGCTCCTCTGTCCATGGGATTTCCCTGCCAATAATACTGGAGTGGGTTGCCATTTCCTTCTCCAGGGGATCTTCCAGACCCAGGGATCAAACCCAAGTCTCTTGTATTGGCAGGCAGATTCTTTATCTCTGAATCACCAAGGAAGCCCCAGTAGGTACATAGGTATGCATTAATTTCCTGAATTAGAACTGAACAGTGCCTTATTGATTATTAAGTGCAACACCTTCCTTTTGGCAAATTTGTTATCTTTTTCATCCATTAATATTTATTTTCAGCCGACTGTGTTCCAGATGTCATACAAATTTAAGTAAGACATAATTCTTGTTTTTTTAGTGTCTCATACTCTAAAAGAGGATTTTTCAACCTCAGCTTTATTGACACTTTGACTGGATAAGTGTTTAATGCTCAACATCACTAAACATTAGAGAAATGCAAATCAGAATCACAATATCACCTCACACTCATTCAGTTCAGTTCAGTTCAGTTCAGTTCAGTTCAGTCACTCAGTCATGTCCAACTCTTTGTGACCCCATGAACTGCAGCACGCCAGGCCTCCCTGTCCATCACCAACTCCTGAAGTCCACCCAAACCCATGTCCATCAAGTCAGTGATGCCATCCAGCCATCTCATCCTCTGTTGTCCCCTTCTCCTCCTGCCCCCAATCCCTCCCAGCATCAGGGTCTTTTCCAAAGAGTCAGCTCTTCACATCAGGTGGCCAAAGTATTGGAGTTTCAGCTTCAACATCAGTCCTTCCAATGAACACCCAGGACTGATCTCCTTTAGGGTGGACTGGTTAGATCTCCTTGCAGTCCAAGGGACTCTCAAGAGTCTTCTCCAACAACACAGTTCAAAAGCATCAATTCTTCGGCACTCAGCTTTCTTCACAGTCCAACTCTCACATCCATACGTGACCACTGGAAAAACCATAGCCTTGACTAGACAGACCTTTGTTGACAAAGTAATGTCTCTGCTTTTGAATATGCTGTCCAGGTTGGTCATAACTTTCCTTCCAATGAGTAAGCGTCTTTTAATTTCATGGCTGCAGTCACCATCTGCAGCGATTTTGGAGCCCAGAAAAATAAAGTCAGCCACTGTTTCCACTGTTTCCCCATCTGTTTGCCATGAAGTGATGGGACCGGGAGGACTATGTTAGTGACAGTGAGGAGATATTGGAAACTTGTGCATTATTGGCAGAAATATAAAATGCTGCAGCCACCATGGAAACCAGTACAGAGGTTTCTCAAAAATTAAAAATTATCTACCATATGATCTAGAGATCCCACTTTTTGTGTATATATCCAACAGAATTGGCAGAATTTTGAAGAGATATCTGCTCAGGCATATTCCTAGCAACAGTATTCACAATTGCCAAGAAGCAGATACAACACAAGGCTCTGTCAATGGATAATCTGATAAACAAAATGTGGTGTATACATACAATGAAATATTAGTTAGCTTCAAAAAGGAAAGAAATTCTGACACATATTACAACATGGATAGAACCTTGAGGACATTGTACTAAGTGAAATAAGCCAGACACAAAAAGTTAAATACAGTACTGTGTGATTCCACTCATATTTAATATAAAATATCTAGAGTATTTTTACTGAAAGACACAGAAATTGGTAGTTGGCAAGGACTTGGCAAGAAGGAAATGAGGATTTGTTTTGAATGGGTATAAAGTTTTGGTTATATAAGATGAAAAAGTTGTAGAGCCTGATTATACAACAATGTGAATGTAATTAATGCTGTTGAATAGTATATTTAAAAATATAGTTTTAATAGTAAATTTTATGTTGTGTTTTTTACTACAGTTTTTAAAAGTCAAACATATTCAAAACTTTAAAAAACATTTAAATGGAAGATTATAGATGTAGTAAAACTAAGTTTACTGAAAATAGAAATAGTTATAGTAAAAGTTTAATTAACTTACTGGATAATATAATAATAAAAGATGAGCATGACAACATAAATGGATTTTCTTGTATCAACTCCACTTTTTTTAATTTTGTTGTTGTTTAGTTGCTAATTCATGTCTGACTCTTTTGCAACCCCATGGACTGTAGCCCACCAGGTTCCTCTATCCATGGGATTTCCCAGGCTGGAATGGTAGAGTAGGTTGCCGTTTCCTTCTAGAGGGAATCTTCCTGATCCAGGGATTGAATCTGCATCTCCTGCATTGGCAGGTGGATTCTTTACCATTGAGCCACCAGGGAAGCCCTCATTTTTTATATCCTCATCCTAGAAAACAATATTGCCTGTTCAAAAATATTACTTGAGGACATCAATGGATTCTGAATTCTCTATATGGTGGATCTCACTTCTAAGCATTATTATACTGTACATCAGATATTCAGGAAGAGTTTTCACCCAACCTGATGCTGAATTTACCATGTAACATTTTTTTTTTTATTGAAGCTTCAGTATCAGTCCTTCCAATGAATATCCAGGGTTGATTTCCTTTTAGGATTGACTGGTTTGATCGCCTTCCTGTCCAAGGGACCCTCAAGACAACTGTAAGGTATGCAAAAAAAATTTTTTTTTATTTTTTTTATTACCATGTAACATTTTAATCTATCTTTTTTTTTTCACTTGAAGCATAATTACATGCACAGTTTAGGAAATCCAGCTGGTGTTCAATGTAAAATATTAATTGGCCTGCTTAGCACCAGAAGCTAAGAAAGGCAAGTTGAAAAGTCCTAAATTAGGATCAGAGATAGAAAACTAGCCTCACTCTTTATTCTTATCTAAAAATCATTCTCTTCCACAAAAGCCTGTCTCAAAAAAATTGCACACACACACACACACAGAGAAGTACTCATTGAAATGTTTTAAATTGCCTTTACAGCCATTCTTGCCACTTGCTTTCAGTTTCTTCTGCCCATTTTCTGATCACTAAATCTAGTTCAGAAGGATCCAGAGTTCTCATTCATTACAAAATGTGTATTGTTCCTTGAGCAAGACAAAGCATCATCATCTACAGACTCACCATGAAATTTCCACTGAGGGACACCCTTTGGCTCTGCAGGCATGTTTTGATGATTTTGATTGTTCATTTGCTTGTTTTTCACAGATCTAGCTATAGATTGCAACAAACCAGGATCCAGAATTAAAACAAGGCGATTGGCATACTTGCTTCAGATGCAAGAGAAGGAGCCTTCAAAAAACTAAGAAATCAAGATAAATAATATTTCTTTATCCATCCCTCTGTTGATGGCCATTATGTTGTTTCCATGTCGTGGCTGTTGTAAATTGTGCTGCTATGATACCAAGGAGAAAAGGGGGTGGTGGGAGGAATTAGGAGATTGAGATCTACGCATATATACTGTTGATACTTTGTATAAATAACTAAAGAGAAACTACTGAATAGCACAAGGAACTCGACTTAATTCACTGTGGTGACTTGAATGGGAAGTCCAAAAAGGAGGGGGTATATGCATATATATGGCTGATTCATTTTGCTGTACCATAGACACTAACACAATATTTTAAAGCAACTATACTCCAATAAAAATGAATTTTAAAAGATAAATAATACCATTGCAGTTATTGCAATGTTTTTTGATAAATTCATGTTGAATGAAATATCAGAATGTTAAATTAAGACAGGCTGCTGTTGTTTATTTTATGACCCTACATTATTGGGCAATGAAACAATCGTTTCCAATCAGCTCTGGATTCTGGGTCTTTGGCCTCCACCACTGGGTTGGTTTACAAGGGCTGACAATGATGAACAAACAGATTGGGCAATGTGGAGCTTTATATAGAGTCATTGTTTTGATTGTGGAGCCTTTATTAACTTTTTCTCTTTGGCTCAAATCATGGTAGGATGTTTTGATAAGATAGATCAAGGTGTACCTTATTCCTTTTGCTGCAGGCCCCAATATGGTTTTTCGAGGCACTGAAAATCAGAATCTTTATCTGACACCATACATTTGAGCAATGTGGTGGGAGAGGAGGATAAGGAGAGGAGAGTTCATCTTGGAACTTTTTCTAGGGAGGGGCAGCATCTGAAGGCCTGAACCAGATGGAGTTTTATCAGTTCTTGGCCATTCTTGACCAATTGTTTCTCAGTTTTTAAAATTTTTTGTTCCCAGTTCAGCAACACATCATGAGCTAATTTCTCAAGATACCAAATAGACTCAAGGCTAAAAAATCATGTCTTAACAATTCAATGTCATATATTCAGGAAAGGATGCTTAAGTATTTAAATCCTCAGTACGTGATCTCTATTGGCTAAAATACAGTGCTGCTTAAAGAGATGGTACAGCCGAAATCTGTCCTTCAAATAATCTCGGTTTTCACTTTTCCACAGATACTTCCTCTACTGTCAATATCTCCAAGGACCAACAATGAACTCTAATGGGGGTTCTAGGATTGTCTATTACTTGTAATCCTCTTATCAACAAATCATCCTAGCTGACTTCAACATGGTCTCCCAAATGTTTGTCTAACCATGTCTTTTAGGTTTAAGGACATTTGAGATTTTTTACAAGTATAAGATGCAAATGTTATCCTGGAAGGTTAAGAAAAACTAATGTCAACCATTAACCTTAAAATCAACAATTAACAGCTCCATCCAAATGAGTTTATGTTTTCTTCAATAAAAATTGACCAGTGGTTGTCAAATTTTCAGAGTTACTAGTGCTGGAATTAAGAGTGACATTGGAGGGATTAAAAATGTCCATGCCAATTTTTTAAACATGCCAATTTTTTAATATATACCATTATAACCCCGTTTATTTGCTATAATTTCACTACTAACTGAGGGTTTGAAACAATTATTTATGGAGACATTAATTACTCTGACTTTGTCTTGTGAAATAAAATACAAAGAGTTAGTTTCTCAAGTTTTTACAGTAAACAGGAACCCTTTCAGTGACATTGACTAGCCTCTGACATAAAGGGACATATTCTGCCCTATCCCACCCCACATACCCAAACTCAATCTTTAGACTCAGTTGTTATGATCAGCATCACTATTTGTTCAGCACTAAGTCATGTCCGACTCTTTGTTACCCCATGGACTACAGAATGCTAGGCTTCATTGTCCTCCATTATCTCCCAGAGTTTGCTCAAGTTCATGTCTATTGAGTCAGTGAAGCATGCATATCCCGCCTTTGTAAAAATGAATTTTCACATTTAATAACTAAATAATTAGATGCATAAAGTAAAACTGCATTTTGATCACATCATGAGCTGTGTTCAAATCAGTTCATCCCATGGAACTACTCTCTGGCTGGTGAAAATAATATTTAATATTATTACTCCATTCTCTTACCTTATTAGTAGAATGTATGCCCCTCCTACTTCTCAAAGTGAGTCAACACAGCCCTTTTTGGTGTTATATTAGGGTTATTGTTTTGGAAAAGCCAAGGAAGCTGTGGGCTTCTGATCTCAGGTATGAATATGAAAGATGAAGAGTTAAATAAATGCACAGTCCTGTCCATCTCCTTTCCCCTATATGAACTGTGGCCTCCTTAAAAGTAGGACTCCCTTAATACAGCAAACCTGGAAAAGAATGCCATCTGATAAAGAATGAGCAATTTCATGAGCTTAGTCCCTCAGCAGCAGAGGATGCCAAGCCTCTGGATCCTGAAGGGTTTAATTACAATCTCCTTGTCAGAGAAGAAGTTGGATTTGCTGCAGTGGAGTTGGTTTTTCTGCAATTGGAGGATATACTTCTCCTATGAAACAATACCACTCTGGAATCCTAGAAACAGTTTACATAGGAATCTGTGGAGCTCACTCTCAGACCAAAGGCCGCTCAGTGTCCTTGTGTTTGCCTTCCCATCTTTCATAGCTGATCTTCAGAGAGGCTTTTATAAAAATGGAACAGATAAAATAAAATTAAAAAAAAAAAGGAGGGAGAAATTAAAAAAAAAAAATTACTGTTATAAAACCACACACACAAAAAAAAAATGGAACAGAGTCCTCAGGGGAAAGCATTCAAGGTTCCTGCTGTCAACTCTGCTCTTAGACTCTGCTGTTGCCTGTTCTACAATATTCTGTAATTCTTGGATGACTGATGTGATAGTGGTGGTTTAGTTGCTAAGTCTTGTCTAACTCTTGCGACACCATGGACTGTAGCCTGTCGGGCTCTTCTGCCTATGGGATTCTCCAGGTAAGAATACTGGAGTGGGTTGCCATTTCCTTCTCCAGGGGATCTTCCCAACCCAGGAATCCAACCTGGATCTCCTGCATTGCAGGCAGATTCTTTACCAACTGAGCTATGAGGGAAGCCCAACTGATGTAATAGATCCTGCCTTTTAGCTCAGCATCCTGCATAGAACAAAATGCCAAACTGACCTCCCTGCCCCATAGTGTTTGAGGTGCAAGGTTGATTCTCTGGATCACAGTCACAGCCTCCTGTACCTTTTGCCCTCAGAAGTGAATGTTTTATGGATAAGTAGCATGCTTGTGATGTTTTTAAACAGTATTCTATGTTCAATATATTGTCTCTCAGACTATCTTAATGGTAAAGCATAAAGGAAGTCATTGGTCTCGGGAACTCACCCGGATGGAAGTCAGAAAATGAATTGTAGGACTTGCTAGAAAACAAAAGAAAAAGAAGTGGGTGGTATAAAACCAGTCCTTACAGGATAACCATGTAAATGATTTCATGCTCAAGTATACTCTGTTTCTGTAGCACCTGGAAAATATTTGTCTTGAGTGTGAATGAATATTTGATGTCTCATCTTTGGGGACTTCAAAGATATCCTAAAACTGTAGAGATTCCAGACATGTGAGTATAGACCCAAACTATGAAAATACAGTTTTTAGAAAAGAGGAAGACACATTATACGATGAATAAGGTCTGAGGATCTAAAGAGACTTTAGGTCTTTAGGTGACTAGAGAGACTACCCTGGTGGTCCAATGGTTAAGACTTCGCCTTCCAATGCAGGTAAATGGGTTCAGTTCCTGCTTGGGGAACTAAGATCTCACATACCAAAAACTGGAATGTAAACAACAGAAGCAGTATTTTAATAAATTCAATAAAGACATTAAAAATGGTTCACATCAAAAAAATCTTTAAAAAAGGAGTATACCATGGTGACTAAAATTGCTAACACTGTGTTGTATAATGGAAATTTGCTGTTATATGAGAGTAAAATGTACTTGCTATCACACACACACACACACATACACACACACAAGATAAATATGTGAAGCAATGGGTAGGTTAATTAGATGGAAGGAATCTTTTCATAATGTACACATATATCGTCATTATGATGTGCACTTTAAATATCTTACAATTTCATTTATAGCTCAATAAACCTGAAAAATAAAAAATAAAATAAAGATACATATTGAAAAGGAAAAAGAAATGAAAAAGGAGACACCAAACACTTCTACCCTCACCCCAGCCACTGTCTAAGTGGACACAGCAACGTTCTCCTACCATCTCTCCTTTATTCTGTATTTTGTATTTGTATGTATTCTGTATTCTGTATTTTGATTGTTAACCAGGGCTGATTTTGCCTTTGAGAGACACTTGACAATGCCGGAACATGATTTTGGTGGTCACAACTGCATGTGGAGTGATATAGTTCCATAAGGCAGAGGCCAAGCATGCAGCTAAGTGCCCTGCAATGCACACACACACACACACAAAAACCCTCCACAGCAAAGAAAGATCCAGCCTAAAGGTCAATTGTGCTGAGAAATGCTAGTATATTCCCACATCGCAGCAGGAATGATCCTTTCAAAATATACAACAGATAATGTTACTCCCGCTCAGAGGCTTCCAGTGGTTTCCAGTTTCCCTTGGAGTAAATGGCCAAGGGTTTCTCATGGCCTGTGAAGCCCAGGATGACCTGCTTCTGCTAATCCTCTGACCTTACCTCTTGTTTGGTCCCTCAATTATTATATCCCAGCCACAGCATCTCCTTATTTTTCTGCCTCCTCTCTCAGTCCATCCTTATCTCTGCCTTAACATCATTGCTTCAGAGAGGACTTCCCTGAAAATTCTATCCAAAAGCAAGCAAGCAAACTAAAAACAAGTCCCCCATAACTCTGTCCAATCCCCGACCCCAGGAGAAGAAAATTAGATCAGAATCCTTGGTTCACAACATACACTCAATATTAGTTCACAAAAGGCTTTTCTTTCCTGTTTCCTCTCTCCATCTTTTTCTCCCTCCCTCCTTTCTTCCTTTCCTTCATCCATCTTTTCTTTTTTCCTTCATTTTCTCATTCAAAAGAATGTAATTAAATCCATGATTTCAACATCCAATGTGAAAGCGAGAACATCCATAGAAACCTACGTGATCACTCCAAGCTTCTCCTTATCGAAGGTAACTACTATTGCAAATTTTGTATTAACAATTTCTAAACCTTTATTTCATATTTATTTAACACTTCTATGTGTAGTCTTTTAAAATTATACATTTTCGTTGTATGTGTATTTTACTTTATAAAAATACTGATTTTTAAAATATCTATATGCTATATTTTTCTCATATTCATATTGCTAAGATCCATCTACAATATTGCATATAACTGCAGTCACTCATTTTTATTTCCCTGATTGAATGTGCCAGAATTTACCTCTCTAGTCCCCTCTATATAGACATGTATTTATTTCTAGAAATGGGTCATTATGAACTGAGTTATTGCTGGAAACATGGTCCGGAGAGTCTTTGGGGTTTCTCTTAATAGAAGTTATCACCACTTAATATTTTATATTGCTTTATTTGTTGATTGTTTCCTCTTAGTAGAATGTAAATCCCATGAGAAATAGCCTCCATTTCCCTCCTGTTGTATCTAGAAAACCTAGAGGAGTGCTGAGTATAGTCAGAACTTGCTTAATATTTACTATCTCTACTTTTCCCTCTTAGTCTCTTGTCCAGCTTATTATATTAATTTCCTAACTAGTTTCCACTTCCTCCCTTACTGCCTTTGGGTTGACTTTCAACATAACAGCCAGAGTGATCTTGTTAAAAGGTAAGTCAGATTCTGTCATTTTTCTGTTTAAAAATCTCTAATGGCTTCCCACATCTCAAAGTAAAAGCCAAAGTTCTTACAATAAACTGTGATTTTGCATGATCTGGCTCCCTCTTACCTCTCTGACCTTATCTCCCAACATCCATGCAATCATTCTCATTAGTCCAGTCACACTGGCCTCCTTGTGCTCTGAACACATTAAACCCACACCTCCACTGGACCTTTGCACTTTGTATTCCCTTTGCCTACATAGTTCTTCACTCAGGTCCATCTGGCTCATATCTCATTCCCTTCAAATATATGCTCAAAGGTCACCATTAGTGGGTCTTCTCTGCTTCCTTATGAAAAATTCTACCCTTGTAATCACTTAAAAAAAAATTCTTTACAGAGCTAGTGCTTTGTTTTTTGTCCTCATCTCTTATTGCTTTTCAATATATATATTTTCTTACTGATTCATTTTATCTATCTTCTCTTACTAAACTCTAAACAGTAGCTTACATGAGATGGAGACTTTTATTGCTTTTGTTCACTCACTGTTAAATCTTTGGTCCTGGAAAATGCTGGGCACATACAAAATGTTCAAAGGAAACAATCAACAAAATGAAAGGCAACCTATAGAGCAGGAGAAAATATTTGCAAGCTATATATCTGGTAGGAGGTTAATATAAATATATGAGGAACTCACAAAATTCAGTAACAACAACAAAAAAAACAGATAATCTGATTTTAAAATGGGCAAAGAGCCTGCATAGCCATTTTTACAAAGATATAACAAATGAACAATGTACATGGAAATGTGCTGAGCATCACTAGGGAAATGCAAATCAATACCAGAATGAGATATCACCTCACACCTGTTCGAATGACTAGTATCAAGAAGACAAGCGGTAGCAAATGCTGGTGAGGATGTGGAAAAAGAGGAATTCTTGTGCACCGTCAATGTAAATATAAATTGGTACAGTCACAAATAAAACAGTATTGAGATTCCACAAAAATTAAAAATAAACTACCGTGTGACCTGACAATTCCAATTCTGGACATTTATCCAAAAGAAATGAGATCAGTATCTCAGAAATATCTGTACTCTCATGTTTATTGCAGTATTATTCACAATAGCCAAGATACAGAAACAACGTAAGAGTCTATCAATGGATGAATGGATAAAGATGTGATGTATAAACAATGGAATATTATTCAGCCATAAAAAGAAGAAAATCCTGCCATTTGTGACAAGATTACGAATCCAGAGGACATTATGGTAAATAAAATAAGCTGGATAGAGGAAAGACAAGTGCTGTATGATCTCTCATCATATGTGGAATCTAAAAGATAAATTAAAAAAATAAATAAGTAATAGAAAAGAGTAAAATGATGGTTTCCAGGGCTGGGGGTAAGGGTGGGTGGTATGTGAAGAAGTGGAGAGATGTTGGTCAAAGGGCACAAAGTTGCAGTTATAAAATGAGTAAGTTCTAGGATTCCAATATACAGCATGGAGACTATAGTCAGTAATACTGTGTTGTATGCTTGACATTTGTTGAAACAGATCTTAAGCATTCTTACCACATACACACACACACACACACAATTTATTTTAAAATGAATGTGTTAATGAATTTCATGGTGGTAATCATTTTACAGTGCATACAAATATCAAATCATCATGTCATACAACTTAAATATATAGAAATTTGTCAGTTATTCCTCAACACAGCTGGAAAAGTAAAATTATATAAGCATTGGCTGATTGAATACACTTTAAACATATAGCATTTTATTTGTTAATTATTCCTCAATACAGCTGGAAAAAATAAAGTATTTGCTGAATGAATGAGCATAATGAAGAGTGTGAGCAGTCACTCATCATATATTTTGACATTCATCAGATCACATGTATAGCTTTGATGGTCTAACGTACATCAAAATGATTTAAAGCTTTAAAAACAATTCTTTTTGAAGATACTGATGCACATCAAAAGAAATAGATTATGAGGTAGGATAGACACCTAGATTAGAGTCGAGTCATGTTACAAATTCTGTAGACCCTTGTTCTTCGTTTGCTTAAATGTATTAAATTACATGTTCACTTTGCATAAAGCAGAAAGCAATGATTTCCTACATGGTGCAGTCGAATCCAGATTCACATGCTGCGTTCATAAAGAATGAGGAGCAGGTCTTTCTCATTGTTGTTTGTCACACATAGAGCTTCTAGCCAGCCTTGAGAGGAACAAAAATGCTGTCATGCTGCTACTGTGGCTATTGCGGTCTTGAAGGAAAGCAACTGTTTTGCCAAAGTTAGTACAAATTAAGAAATTATATAGTTCTACATTTCAATTTGAAAATGTCAAATTTCTTCACTTTTGTGTGCTTTCTGAAAAAAAAATCTCTAAGGAAAAAACAAAAGACTTTTGTAAGGAATTGGTGGATGGACTAGTTTAGAAGAATAGAGGAGAACATAGCTGACTTCCGGCAATCATCTTGCTACTAATCATTATTAGCATAAAGCTGAAAGTAAAAGTCACTCAGTCATGTCCCACTCTTTGCAATTCCATGGACTATACAGTCCATGGAATTCTCCAGGCCAGAATACTGGTGTGGGTAGCTGTTCCCTTCTCCAGGGTATCTTCCCAACCCAAGAATCGCACCCAGGTCTGTCGCAATGCAGGTGAATTCTTTACCAGCTGAGCCACCAAGGAAGCCCTAGCATAAAGCTAATACTCAAGTAATAAAATTAGAGCCCTTTGGAAATATCAACACATTTTAGCACTAAAAGATTTAGGGCTCAGAATATATGTCTTATAATTTTTGATGTAGCTAAATCTCAAATGATTCAAACCCTTAAAATGTCAAAGGAGGCATCAATTTGCAATCATAGTCTGTGGTCCTCTCAGCTCAATCAAATTTTGAATTTGCATATAAAAGAAACTTTCATTTTGCTCTCATCCTTCTGATTTGATCAGCTCTATCTGTTGTATAGAACTAGGATCTTTATCCACACACAAGGATTTGACTTGGTGTTCTTTGCTACAACTGCTTCTTAACTAAGTTTTTAAAATGAAAGTCTCAAAACAAAACCTTCTAATAAGTAGAAACATTATTGCTTTGAAAAAATTAATGGTTTTTATGTGTGTGTGGTGATTCCCAGTGCCATTTAAAGAGACACGAGGGCAGAGATTCCAAGGCTGAATTATTTCATCCACAAATGACAGTATGAGAAAACAGATGTTGATCTATGCCCGTAAATTTGGCATAGGTGGAAGGAAAGAAGCTCTCCTTGCTGTCATTTGAAGTCCCCACCCAATCCCAGACATAAAAGCAAAAAATTTGCAAGCTCTGAAAGATAGAACCAAGATAAGTGGAAAAACTCTTCAAATATTTGTTTTAAAAATCCTTTGAGAGTATATTGAATTTGGATCATGAAAGCAGAGCTCAATTTCTACTTTTTGATTTTTCCCAGTTTCTCATTTTTAAAAAAATATTCTTTCACCACCTCCATGTGCAGAAGGCTATGAGTTTGCTTTGTTTCCCAACCGGCCTATTCATATCAAGTTAGTTACACTCACTTAAGTGCCCCCGCCTCAATTTCAGCTTGTCCCACTGAGCCCTCCTATGGAGCTGGAAAGTGATACAGAAAATTTTGTTTTTTTGTAGAGAATTTAATCTCTCGATTCCAGAAGACCTCCTTTCTTATTAAAGAATAGAATGTGTGGACGTTCTTAAAAACAAATAATTTTCCATTAGAAAAAGTTACATGATTGGAAAAAGAGAAGAGCACATTGCTGTAATTACCGGTACATTAAGCAGGGAATGAACAGCTGCGTGAACTTGGAGCAGTAGAATAACAGCCACTGAGCCAGCTTCCCCATATGGTCCAAGGGAGGAGGAGGAGCTTGAAGCTGCTTAGGGGTTGGAGAGGTGAGGAGGGGGCACACTGGAATCCCATTCAAGTGAGAAACTCAGGCCAAGAAATGTCTGGCTTCCCAACCCAAACCAGCTTCCTCTGTGCCTCGCTGGGAAAATCCCCCTGGCCTCCATAACAAAAGCCTCTAAAATCAATGTTGTTTTTTCCTAAAGAGAGCAAAATGTGAGTGTTTTCAGACTCTTGGCTCCCCTGCTACTAATAGGAAAGATGACCTCAGAAAGACTGAATCACTTCCTCAGCTTTCTTGGGGTGTGGCTATGCCTTGGAATGATTGATATCACTAGAAGCTAGCATCTGCCTTCTTCCCAATTAGAAGTAGGGTCCGGCCAACAGCAATAGGTCTTCACCACCAGATATTGGTCTCAATCTGTTGCAGCAAAAAAGTGTTCAGCCTTCCTATTGATATTCACTTCAGAATCTGGCAAATTTGGTTAAAAAAAAAATGTAGACCAGCACTATGGTAACCTGTCATTATCGATGCAAATCCCAACAGAAAAGCATTCCATTCTTCTTACATTGTATGTCATAAATTAAAAACAATAAATTTTATTGTGAAAACTTCTCAGAAGACATTCCTGAATAGATGAGGGAGAAAAATGCTTGCATTCTACTAAACAGAGCTAAAATTTGATAGTCAGTGGAAGGGTTGGCTATAAAGAATCTAGCTATTTACAGGATAAAATACCAAAAAGGCTACATCATTTGCAAGGAGATGTTCTTATAAGTACCATGTCCAAAACCACTCCAGTTTTGACTGTACGAAGGTTATTATCACAGAGAATGGTGGCCAGCTGTTTTTCATTGCCACTGAAACAGAATG
The DNA here is from genome assembly GCF_019923935.1 of Bubalus bubalis. Lineage (NCBI taxonomy): Eukaryota > Metazoa > Chordata > Mammalia > Artiodactyla > Bovidae > Bubalus > Bubalus bubalis. The sequence continues at coordinate 166,598,586 of NC_059158.1, forward strand.
GGGGGTGGGGGGGAATGGCATTAAAATGGAATTGGAGGAATTTAAGCTTCCTGAAAATTTGAGTTAGTTTACAGGAGAGGGATCCACCCCTAGGGTGTTACATAATAGATGCTTTTCATTGCTATAGCTTTTCTCTATTTTCCTATGAAAAGAGATACTTTTAAGACAGTTCAAGTAAAATTCTATCCATTACCAAAATACTGAACTTGATAATCTTACCAAAAGATCTGAAAAATATTTAAGAGTATGACTACAAGATATTAGGCTATGCATGGAGAGTAATTTATTCAGTTATATAATGGTGCTAAGAAATCTCATCAGTGAGTGAATACTACTAAAGTAATCCTGTCATAAATGGGGACATTTCATGCTGTAGATTTTGACAAGCTTATTTCAAAAGGGAGTATAATATTTTCCCTGTAAATTCATACTTTATCATCTTAGAAATGTGTAAATTTAAAAATAAAATAAAAACACAGTGTTTTACTCAAATTAGGCACAATACTATTTCTTAGGAAATGACTAGATAGATGTAAAACACTATTTGATGAATATTGGAGTGTCCATATGTAATTTGTGGGTTCTCTACCTAGGAATTTATAACTATATTCAAGTGAGTGCTGAAATATTAACAATGTAGGACTTTCTTAATAAACCAATTAATAAATCAGCAATGGGAAAGACACTCCAGTCTTCCTCATACAAAGTAAATCTTTCATTGCCAGATTCTGAGCTCCATGGAACACTCCCTTTTGGGTTTCCCACTCAACATGAATGGAAATTTCTGCTAGATCTTAGTCCAGATCCTCCATAAAACAGAGCTACCTTTCAGAAATCACGGGCCACATTCAAGTTTGAACATCTCAGTAGACTTGGGATAAAAAATTCTGGATTATTGGCTTTCAACCTGATAGCTTTTCTTCTCAGATACCATTATAAAAGAATGTCACCTTCATTTGTCACTTTTCTGACAGTTAATATTTATCTTTGTGACCTCTGATTCTAGGGAAAATGTACTTTATAAATAGCTTGAAATTTTAATTTTTTCCAAGCAAGAAGGAAAAGGTCAAACAGCAATAACAAAAATAGTTTTACTATATGTCTTGACTTAAAACTCTCAGGCAGTTAGGCCATATACCATGGTCTTCTACATGGGTTAAGGAATCAGATTACCACCAAGTTACAGAAACTGTTCTTTATTTCAGGAAATATTGAATTATTTAGTCTAAGGCAAAAACTGCATAAATATTCAAAAGTTTATCAAGAGTCTGGCACTATAAGTCATATTATTATTTTTCTGTTGTCTTTATTCTTTTCTGGGGTATTTGTAAGAGATTTTTCTAACTGTTCTGTTTCCTTCCCTGAAATAGTTTTTCCTTCATACAGCAATAGAGTTGACTTCTGAAGAGGAGATAGTTTATCATGCTTTGATTCTGGACCCAGCCTGAGTGGGCTTAAATTCTACATTTGTCACTTACCAGCTGTGGGATCTTTGGGCAAGTTATTCAACCACTCTGAATCTCTTTTTTTTCTGCTGTACTCCATTGTATGATTGCTTTGAGGATTTTTATTAAAGTGCTCAGAGCCTTGTCTGGAACTATTTGCCTGTAACTCTATGAGATGATTTGAAATTTTAAAAAGAGAAAGATGGTCTATCCATCAACACAAGAAGAAGATCATGGGATCAGAAATAACTACTTTTCACACAGTAAAAAAAAAGAAGAAAGAAAAGAATGTGCTCATTGATATTTATATATGGTGCACCAATATATTAATTCTGATTTTATTTTAAAGCAAAGATCAGTCTTTTTAAATACTTGTAAATAAGGAAACAGCAAAATAAAATGGACAATGATCACAGTTGTTTGGAGGGGTGGATAGGGAAGGATGCACACTGAATTTCTCACATTGCCTTGCTTATCATGTGCCCCTCCTGAACAGAGAAGCAGTAAATAGATGGAAAAGAAAAGAATTTGGTGAAATGTATCTTAGTTGATTTTAGCCAATTGGTACTAAGTCCCAGAACATAAGCAACTGAAGTTAGCAGTTTCCCTTTTTCAAGTACCTTTCCTAGTTTTAGAGGTTGCATTCATCCCCCCAAACTTCTCAAGATAAATTATAAGTTTAGCTATGTTTATGCATTCATTTCATCAATATTAACTGAGAACCTATTTTGCTCAAAATAAAAGCAAAAGCACCTGGACTTTGCCAGGCAGTAGCATGGGCGATCAGAGGGAAGGGTGTAAAGAAAGACTGAGGTCCACAAAGATGAGTAAGATAGATACAGTCCATCAAGGAACTCAGAGTCCAGTTCAGGGTCACAAAAATCATGTGACACATGACCTAATGAGGTGTGGGAAAGAGCAAGAGAGAAGGAAGTGTCTAGCTCTGCTTAAGAAATGTCAGGAAGTTTTCTCAAATGAGAAGAGGCTTGATTTTAGAGCTACAGGAAAAGTGGGAATTCACCAAGTGAAAAAATGGAAAAGAGAGCGTGAGGAAGAAGCCCACACGTGAGGAAGGACATGTGCAAAAGCACCGAGGCCTTGAGGAACTCAGCTTGCTCAGAACATGCCTGGCAATTTATGGCTGAAACACAGGGCATTTTCTAACAGCCTGTGGGGTTTGCAAGCACAGTAAAGACAAGTGTTTTCAAAAGGCCAAAAGCAACAGTATGGTGGGAATCTGTTTATGAAGTCTTGGCTTCATAAGCCTGGCTTAGTTGATTCCCTGCCTGAAGAAAGGAAGGGAGAGTCCAAAGATGGCAACAATCTGAGGGCGTTTAAATGAAGAATGTACCATTTTCTTTAAGGAGCAGCTTCCCGGAATTTTAGAAGATGGGGAAAGGGATATTCTCTTCTACGTGGCCCATATCCCATTCCAAACAACTTAAAAGAGAGACTTCTGAATGACAGGACGGAATTAAATGAACTCACAGTCAACCTGGTAGTCTCATAGTTGCATAAGCATTTACTATTAATATATTACTGAAATAAAAAAATAATATGCTAATTGTTTATAATATTCATTTGTATTAAAAAATCTTTAATTCTGAAAAGTATTTTTATTTACCCTAAATCCTGCAATGGAGAGAAAAACTAGAGTGACTCAAACCTAGTTTTTGGGTCTGTGAGAAGACACAGAGAGTTATATGTGAGATGTGGCTTGTGAAAAAGTGCTAAGGCAATTCAAAGAGGGATTTTTTACAGCCAAATTTCAGACAAGGAAGAGAAATGAAATCCTGAAACTTCAATTTACCATTGAGTGAGGTAATAATGGGTCATGGTGATCTGTACTAGAAAGACCACATATCCACAGCTCACTCAACCTATAAGCTCATTCTCCAAAGAAAATCACAACAATCTCCAAGGACATATCTGAAGTAAGTGCGGTCTGTAGTATTCACTGTGATATTTGACCCTCCCCGTCTATACAACAGAGTTATAAAAAAGTGATCTGGATTACCTGACCAACATTAAATGTAAGAGGACTAAACCAGTTCAGGTTTTCATGGCTCTGCTCTGCGTATTAAAAAAAAAAAAAAAAAAGACAATAATCATAGCATTTACTTTACTTCTCCAGTTTCTCAGAAAGCAGCATGAAACAGCCTTCTCCAAAGAGCAGAGATGGAATCTGAGTCGGTAAACACACGGTGCAGGGAGCCTCCAAGGTGCCCGGGTCCCCTCTTGCTCATTAGCAAGCGGCAAGCTAAACAACGGAATCATGGTGTGCTGCATCTGGTAGCATTGTTTACCGGCTCTGCTGCCAAGCAGGTGAAGTATGTTAATCGCAGACTCTAACGCCTATACAATTTGTCCAATTCCTTCAGCATTTGTGAACAACCCGAGAAAGCGAATTCTTCAGACAAATAAATGGGGGCGGGTGTGAATGAAAGGAGAAAAACACCTGTTCCCGCAGCTGGCCAACAGACCTCCCTTTAATGTGCTGTCTGCAGGGAAATCGAGGCGTCTCGGGTTACCCGGAGGCCTTGGCCTGCAGTGGAGCCTGTAGAAAGGAATTCTATGACCAGAAGATGTGAGGCTTGGTCTGTGGCCAAAAACAATGGTGAAAGGTACAAAACGAGAAGCTCTGTCAGGACAAAGGCAGTCAATCACAAAGCAACGCACAGCTTGGCCGTTTGAAGAAAGGAACCCAAAACCAAAGTCACAACTGGATTAACAACTGGTTGATCCCCTTTTACCTTCTAATGCTCCCCTGGCTAGCGGCTACTTGTTGAAATCAGATTGAAATGAATACAGCCGCCAGCAGCATACACTGTCTTCGTCTAGGGCTAGTTCTGGCTGGTCTCTGAAAAGCAACTTGCAAGATTTATGCTCCTCTGTCTTCCATCCATGTTTTTTTCCATTAAACTGGGAATTTAGAGCAAAGTTACCAGCACAACTCCAACCCAGGACTGGAGAAGTCCTCGCTGACTTGCAAAATAACTGTGGCTTCAGCAGAATCGTGAGCCCAGTAGTCACAGAGGTGAAGCTTATAAAAATTCTGTGCACATATTTTTAAAAACAGGAGAAAAGACGCTGTAATCGGGTCCATGTTGGATCTAATGGTTGGTTTCGTCCCTTAAAACACAGCTAAGTTGGAATAATGGGAACAAATAGACTCAAAGGGAAGGTTCATTACAAGAAAAGCTTAGATCTTTCCCCCAAATATGTATGGATACAGCTATAAACAGAAAAGCATAGTTTTTTATATAATGTACAGACCACAGAGAAGCTATCAAAGTTAACTGAAGAAACATAGAAGGACTAAAATTTAAAGCAGACAATAGCCACTGAGAATCCTGGGTTACACAGCTCTGAATGTTCATTGAAAGATTAAGAGGTAGGGCAGGCCTGTTCTATGCGATTTCTGAGGGCCAGGAAAGTACCATTACATTCTTATCTGAAGACACTGATGCCTGGAAATCCCATAATGGAAGGCAGGGCCATTCATGCTTCACTCAGGGCTTGGGTAAAATGCAAAGACATTGGAAAAGTACCTGTAAAATAAAATTCACAATGAGCCCTAAATGACTGAATACTACTAGCAACTTATCAAAGACAGAGGGAGATCAGGAATGCTTGAGCTCCTTGAAACGATGGAGCTTTAGAGGGGCACCATGGAGTGAGGTCAACGAAGCAGGAAGTGAAGCTGTGGACAATTATGCCAAGTTTTTTCTCTTCGAATTTGGCCACATTTGGGTTATGGCTATAACAGATGGAACTGATTGGGTCAACACTATGTGAAATGAGAAGGAAGCCTGTGCCCAAGGAGGAAGCAAGTGCCCCAGGTGTCCAGTCCCAATATTTTGGCAGTGAATTTAAACACATGAAAAAAAAAATTATTCTTGGAAAACTCTTAACGAACTGTTTTCAAAAAATGTCTAAAACATTTATCATTATTTTCAATTGTAAACCAATATAAGTAAAGTTTCACTGCTAGTCTTAAAGAAATGTGTGTGTGTGTGTGTGTGTGTGTGTGCACTAAGTGGCTTTAGTCATGTGTGACCCCATGGACTATAGCCCGCCAGGATCCTCTGTCCATGGAATTCTCCAGGCAAGAATACTGGAGTGGTTGCCATGCCCTCCCCCCCTAAAGAAATGATTCCACTTTATTAGATTTTTGCTTAATAGTCTGCTTAAAGTATCAATAACAGAGAACTTATTTATTAAAGGCATTATCGTAACCCTAACATAAAGCAGTGTTGATTTTCCAATGACACTTCTTCCTTTGGGTAACATTTAGGGAACTTTGAACCATTTTTAATACCTAAAGATAGATTTTTCCCTAGAATCACTGCCCCCTCAGATGTGCACACACACATTCTATTGGAGAGAACACAAATTTGATTCACGTCCTCTTTTCCATCTGTGATGATGCCCCCACCTCCATCACCATAAGAAATAATTGGACCTTAGCCCTTACCATGTGTCACTGAATATACTGAAGAAAATATTCCATTATATTATCACTGACTCTATTGAATGGGATGTTGAACTGTTTGGGCATTTTCATTGAGTTTGAAAATACACCATTATAAGTCTTTCTATCTGTGATGAATTATGAATCTACATTGGCCATCCATCATATGATTTGCTCTATGCTCTGTCTGGTGGGAAGAGGAATGGGGTCAAATGGCATTTAAAGCATGGGCACATTTCCAGTATTAGTTATTCTCACCAAGTCTTCAGCCAAGTACCAGTTTGCTCACAGATAGGCAACATTTTGGGTAGAAAGAAAAATAATCCTGAAATTCACAATTTCTTTAAGGCTATTGGCTACATTATTAAGTTATAAAATTTTATTTGCTATTCAAGCTTTATGATATTCATGAACACTGAGAAATCATTTGACACTTGAAAATGTATATCTATTTCAAATGTTAACTAACTGCAGAGATGAAAACATATTACAAATCTGACATTACATTGGAAATAATCAACTTAAAGTACTAAACATAACTTTTTTAGATCTCAGATTATAGTGATAAAAATATACCTTTTAAAGACAGATTCACAGGAAACATAAAACCCATGTAAGCGCTAGATTAGAATTTCTTTGCTTAGGTGAAGATGGTGAAATTAGACCATTGCTCCCAGTAGCAACTCTCTTATTTGTCATAAGATGTAATCTGCCTATTCAAAGTAAACCCAATTTATAGGTGGACCCAAAATTATTGTATATTTTTGGAATGCTGCTCTCAGATTATAGTCTCTAAGTATTGTGTATGGAGTCTGTGTCTCTCCTCTGAATCAAAAAAGTTTTAGCTAAGCCTAACTCAGACACCAGCTCCAGTAGAACTCTACTTGATTCAGTACTATTCTTTCCTAGTGTGAGAAAGGGGCTTCCCAGGTGGTGCTAGTGGTAAAGAACCTGCCTGCCAATGCAAGAGACATAAGAGACATTAATTTGATCCCTGGGTTGGGAAGATCCCTGAAGGAGGCCATGGCAACCCTCTCCAGTATTCTTGCCTAGAGAATCCCATGGACAGAAGAGCCTGGTGGGCTAAAGTCCATTGGGTGGCAAAGAGACAGTGTGAGAAAGGAGTGACGGCAATTTCAAGTATCTTATAATTTTGTTTTCTTTACAAAAATGGATTCACCATTATAAAAAAATCTGTCTGGACTTAAAATAATTCATTGTAATCAGACACACAATGTTATATATACATTTCAATTCAATTCCATAAACAAGAGTTAAATACCTTATTACTCTGTTATGAAGCAGAATGTTTTAAACACTTGGACTTTATATACAAAATCCTCTGGGAATACCGAAGAGCAATAACATCCTTATGAAATGAGGATGTCATTAGGAGGAAGTGATATTTGATGTGTTTCTTGAAATTGAACGGAGTTTCAGCACAGAGGAGATGGCACTTACAAAAGTGTGGGGCTGGTGACCACCAGCTGTAACAGGAAGGCCAGGATAATCACATTTGAAAGGAGGCTTTGCTGTTGCCATCTTTCATAGTGTATTTGGGATTCCAATAGACAGAAATGTCAAAATTGACTTGCACCTGTGCTCCAAAAGAGAAATAATGTGTAGAAATAATAGCTTGTGATCTCTTCTCCACTCTACAACCACCACCCAGAGCAAGGTCAGAGCTGCAGCCAAGTTGGCCCACTCAAGAGATGGACATGTGGACAGGTTAAATAAAGAGAGCAATGTCACCTCCCTCATCACATCTATTGAAAGTGCTTTCATCAACTCACTAGTGATATGCTTCACACTCAATACTCCCTCTCCCTCAAAAAGTAACCTTAATTCTCCCGTGGGCTGTGTTTGACATTTCTGACTTCTTTCTTAATGAATAAGTGTCTCTGTTGTTCCTAGGACCACCCTTGTCTTCTTTTTTCCCTTGCGTGAAAGGTTGGAATCCCCACAGGTCCTCTCAGGTTCTATACACATTTTATGCAATTGCCCTGAGCAATTTCATCTACTTCCATAGTTTTGAAAGTGAAAGTGAAAGTGAAGTTGCTCAGTCGTGCCCGACTCTTTGCTACCCCATGGATAGTAGCCTGCACCAAGCTCCTCCGTCCATGGGATGTTTAAGGCAAGAGTACTGGAGTGGGTTGCCATTTCTTTCTCCAGGGCTAAACCTATATGCTAGTGATGTCCATCTAGTCAAGGCTATGGTTTTTCCTGTGGTCATGTATGGATGTGAGAGTTGAACTGTGAAGAAAGCTGAGCACTGAAGAACTGATTCTTTTGAACTGTGGTGTTGGAGAAGACTCTTGAGAGTCCCTTGGACTGCAAAGAGATCCAACCAGTCCATTCTAAAGGAGATCAGTCCTGGGTAGTCTTTGGAAGGAATGATGCTGAAGTTGAAACTCCAATATTTTGGCCACCTTATGTGAAGAGTTGACTCATTGGAAAAGACTCTGATGCTGGGAGGGATTGGGGGCATGAGGAGAAGGGGACAACAGAGGATGAGATGGCTGGATGGCATCACTGACCCAATGGACATGAGTTTGAGTGAACTCTTGGAGTTGGTGATGGACAGGGAGGCCTGGCGTGCTGCAGTTCATGGGGTTGCAAAGAGTTGGACACGACTGAGCGACTGAATTGAACTGAACTGATATGCTAGAGAATTTCAACTCTACAATACTTCTCAGGTCCTATTCCTTTTTTAGAGTTCCAGACATAAATCTGCTCCTCGCTGATCATCATCCATACTACTTAATCATCGATCACCAACAATAAGTGAAAGTGAAAGTGAAAGTTGCTCAGTGGTGTCCGACTTGTTGCAACCCCTTGGACCTTATCCTGCCAGGCTCCTCTGTCCTTGGAATTCTCCAGGCCAGAATACTGGAGTAGATAATTGTTCCCTTTTCCAGGGAATCTTCCAAATGCAGGAATCAAACCCAGGTCTCCCACATTGCAGGCAGATTATTTACAGTTTGAGCCACCACCAACAATAATGAAGTCACTAAACCCTGATTTTCATTCCTCTTAACAATTTTTTTGGGCTTCCCTGATGACTCAGTGGTAAAGAACCCACCTGCCAATACAGGAGATGCAGGTTCAATCCCTGGGTTGGGAATATACCCTGGAGGAGAGCATGGCAACCCACTTCAGTATTCTGGCTTGGAGAATCCCAAGGACAGAGGAGCCTGGCAAGCTACAGTCCATAGAGTTTCACAGAGTCAAACACAACTGAAACGTCTTAGCATGATTGCATGTAACATTTTTTAAACCAATCCACCTTACTCCATCCATATAACAAAGAATTAAGGAAAAGCAATGTAATTGCTCCCAAGAATTTCAGAAACAGCTACTAAATGCTCTCACTTTCTCTAATCTTTTCTTTCTAATTCTTCATACTGCATCCAGAATGATTTTTTCCAATATAAATATGATCCTGTCAGACTTCCAGCTGCTTACTGCATAAGGTCCAAAGCTCCTGTTCTGGTTTACAAGTAATTTTATTATCAGGTGTTTCTTACTCTACCAGCTCCATCATAGTCAGCATTCTCCTCCTTATATTCTGGGTGATACTGTACTGAACATTTTTCATTTTTATATTGCATGTGGCCATTTTCTCTTGCCAGGAATCAGCCTACTCGTCTATGCTCCCACCCAGTTTAAAGAGTGCCTACTTTTGCAACCAACTTTCCTGCCCAGCATAGACCCACTATTACCACCAAGAGTATGAGGTAAGGTGCCTTACTATGTACACTTCAGAATCTTACACTTCCTCTAGGATAACATGTAGCACACTTTCATTTTACTTACTCAATAGCGTGTCATATTTTAATTTTTTCTGCACCAGGGCTAAGATCTCTATGAATAGTATGGAATGATTTTGTCTCAATCATTTTGTTTCTTTGGGACACAGCATAATATCTGATATATAGCAAGTGTCTCATTATTATTTATAGAGAAATAAAATGGAAGTGTGCTGATCAAGTTCTGAAACAACTGCTTTTCTAGGAGTTCTGAGATATAGTTGGAAAACTTAAGGCTGGAAAACAATTGATTCAGATTATGACAATTGTTACACCTCAATGGGTTTTTCTATTAAATTGTATCTTAAACTTATTTTGTTAGCAAGAAGAAAGCAAAGCACATTTGCAGGTGATGTGGACAGATCTTGGCTTTTAGAAAGGTTTGGGGAATGGACTGTACATTCCATGTACCGAATGGACTGGCAAGAAAGGATACCAATGAGGCATCTTTCAAAGGACTTAAAAGAGAGATGTTAACCAATGTCATGGCAACAAGAATGAAAGGGATAAAAATTATTTAGGAGCCACTGTGGGATAGAATTGACATCTCTAGTGGATCATCTAGATGTGGAGGGCAGAGAAAGTCTGTTCTAAAGATAAACTTAAGGCTCCATAACATAGTTGCTATGGGGGACACAGGAGCACAAGATCATTCCAGGAAAGAACAAGATGAGAATTGATTAGGTTCTTTTTATACTTATTGAATTTGGGAGAGTCTCAAAAAGTAATTAGAGACATAGAATTGAAATGCAGAAGAGAAAGAACAAGGAAAGTGAACCAATATGTTTTGGGGTTTTATTTGTAGAGAAGTGAAGTTTGTAGCTTCATTGTAAGAAAAGAACAAGAAAAGGAGAGGGACAGTTACTTGGTGGGAAGTGTTCCTGTACATGGGACAAGTAGGAGAGAAACAGGTGAAAAAGTAAGAGAGGGAATAATAGTATACACAGGAGTAGACACCGAATGGTGAACTGTCATTGAACCACATTAAAGAGAATTTCAGATATATGCATTAGACTTGATTATTTCAAGGGGATTGGATAGGATAAGGACACAAATGTAATCTTTGGTTTTAAAATCAGCAGATAATTGGTGACTTTGCGACCACTGTTTTAATTGTATTTGCCATTTGAAATGACTACAAAGGGCTGAGGAATTAAGTAGGAGGTGAGAGGATTGAAGCAGAAATTACTGCTTACCCTTCCAAAATTTGTGGTGATAAAACAGAGACAGAAGATGCAAGTGAGGCAAAGGAAAGCTTTTAAAATTTTTGAAAGAGGAGATCACATTTGGAGGCCAAAAGGAAATGCCCAATGGAGTTGGCCATCATGTTGATGCATAAAGTAAGAAATAATTTCAGAGACCAGATCACAGTGAAGAGCGGGATAGACCTGGGCCACAGGTAGAAGTAATGAGTCTTCCATGAAGAAGAACATGGAGCAAGGAAGAAAATCATTAAATCTGTAGGTAAATGCTATAGGACTTGAGGTAAAAGTGAGAAGCAGAAAGTTTCCTGAGTCTTTAAGGATAAGTAGAACTTAAGATGGTTGGATGACATCATTGATTCAATGGACATAAACTTGGGCAAACTCCAGGAGGTGGTGAGAGACAGGGAAGCCTGGCATGCTGCAGTCCCTGGGGTCATGAAGAGTCAGACATGGCGACTGAACAACAGCAAGAACTTTTATACAGGTGATAATGGAGCATTCCAAGGACAGCAATTAATGTCAGGTGAAGCATTGATGCAAAAAGCATCACGTGGGGCATGACAATTAGAAATAGTTTAGCATGGATGCTGATTATGTGAAAGAGGATGCAAGAGATAACAGAAAAGGAAGGTGGGGATCAAATTATAATGGAGATATTGAAAAACATGTACATCAGTCTCTTGTAGGTCAAAGGCAACTTTTGAAGAGGTTTAGGCAAGGGGTGACAGGGGAAATTACATCCTAAGCCTGCCCACCAGGACTATTTAGCCTCCGAGCCACAATGAAAAATCCCACATGACGCAATGAAGGTCCTGCTGCATGCAGCAGCTAAGACCTGACCCACAACTAAGACAAATAAATAGATATTTCCAAACATAGAAAAGAAAAATGAGGAGTCAAAGAAAATCTTAAGATTTTATTTTGCATGATTTGTTAGAATTTGATTTCACATACTAAAGGAATGAGAAATAAAGCAGATCTTAGAGAGAAAAGTGAGTTTGGTTTTGAGAATATTGTACTGAAGAATTTTGTCTGATATTTGCATTGGGGTGGGATTGAATGAGATCAGCTATTGGTTGGAGTAACTCAAAGACTAGGAATTAAGTGGGATCAGAAGGATCTTTAATCTCTTTCTTGGTATGCTCCCTGTGGCTCATCATAACAGGATGTAGGGACTGAATTGGTGAACCTGAACCCAGAGGCTTCAGGAACTCCACAGAAACAAGGGGTTAGGCAATGTGTTGAAGAGGGAGACAGTGGTTTGGGAAGGTGGCCAGTAGAAAAGAAGTTTTCATTTTCACTATATATTGCCAAATTGGGCTAATACTAAAATCTACCTGTCATGATAAGATCCTGGCAAAGCAGGATGTTCTGTCTCTTGACTTCCATATGGCCTCCTTATGCTACTCTGTGATCCTGGTATTCATATTAACCTGATTGCAACTGCACACTCATTTCGGGAATGGATAACTAGTGTCATAAATTGGCTTTTATGACATATTTCTCTGCCTACCCCCACCCCCCCCACCCCCAGCCCTGATCCCTATAGATTAAATTGCTTCCAGGTCAATGAGAACCCTACAATGAATCTTTAGACAGAGGACATGATTTACCTGGAACATTGCTATTGTGGAGGAAAATAAACTCTTTTCCATTTTAAACACAGGTATTATTTTGCTCCAGAACAATTCAAGGGGATTTTTTGTGTGTGAATTTTTTTCCAGGCACCCCTCTCTCTATACCTCAAGTAACATTTCCAATGGGAATTTCGGAGATCCTAAATTGCAACCAGAGAGTAACTTTTCATTAGGATAGGAATCCCTGAAGGGTCATGGTTTATGGAGGACTAAAGAACAAGCAAGGATCATGTGGATGAAGTAGGAATTTCCCAAGAAAATGTTTCAGGTCGTTAAACAGAATGGAATTTATTCCAGGTTTAAGCTCTTTGTCTCAAGCTTTTCTTATCTTTGTAATGAAAATAATAATGAAAAAAACCTCAGTGAAGATTTTGTCAGAATTTGTTAGCAAGTTAATCTATGTTTCTACTTGCTTTAATATGAAATTTAACATATGTATTCAAAGAATGGGCCACCCTCTGCCTGCAATGCACACAGGAGATGCTGGTTCAATTCCTGGATTTGGAAGATTTCCTGGAGAAGGAAATGGCAACTGACTCCAATATTTTACCTGTAGAATTCCCAAGAATTGGAGAATTCTATGGACAGAGGAGCCTGATGGGCTACAGTCCTCGCAGTTGCACTTAATGGCTAAACAACAAAACAAAATTCAAATATCATTATATTTTATGTTAAGCATGAAAGTATGAAATTTCACAAACTTAGAGCCCAATAATTGTAATTCTGGCAAGGGCTAAATTTTATCATTGCCAAATACTTTGCACTCTAACCTCATTTCTTTTTGCTTAAAATTAGTACAAATGCTTTCCCTCTAAGGGACATGGGTTTCTCTGCTCAGAGGTGAGACAAGTTTCTAAAAAGATAATTTGAAGTCTTCTGAAACAGTTTTCATCATAAGCACAAAACAAAATAATCCATTTAAAACGTGAAAATGCTTGAGCTTCAAGCACAAAAATTTCATGGAATGAGAATTAATTTATTTTTCAGGCAAAACTTTTAAAGTTTTAAGAATGGCTTAAAATGATTATAGAATATTAGATATAGTCATTATAACTGAGTAATTTTAAGCAGTTAATCATGGTTATATCTAATATTCTAATATCATTGACATATACACATATTTAGAACAAACTTTGTAAAAGAGATCTTTTAGTAGATGAAAATTTTTATACAGTTAAGAATAAAAATACTAAATTAGAAGAGTATCTTTCATCAAATTATTTTACATATGTATAGAGCTTCACAGTCAAATCATTTTACAAACCTTATCCTGAAATCAGAAGTCTCCTACTCCACTTCTATTCAGCATGTTGCTCTCCAGAAGTAACTACTGACAATTCTTATAGCAGTTCACTCTTTCATCCAACTCCAGAATTCCAAATAATAATTTTTCCTGTTGGCTCTTGATTTATAATTCTTAGATATTATCTAATAACTTTCTATTGGAAAACAAGAAGCATTCTTACATCCCTTATGCCCTGCATCCCTTTCTTTACATCCTCCAATGCAATTATATCATACTTTTATTAGGATCATTTTAAGCATGACTGACTTTTGTTTTACCTGCTGCTAATAACTGTATCTTTTTAATTTGCTTTCATGATTTTCTGTCATTACCATTAATGCTTCCCAGGCTCTCCAAGTGCATTAAAAAGATGCTTGAATACTCTCTGTCACATGGTCAAAAGTTTCAGTAAGCCAGCAATACAACTGTTTCTCTTTTTTCCCTTTCAACTTCTTCCCTGAGTCCTCTGTCCCTGCCCAATTTGGAAGTCCAATTTATGCCTGCTTCTCAGCTGTTTCCTGTAACTTCATTTATTCTGGATCTTCGTGTGTCTGGTGTCTTTGATTTTGTGCTGTTATTCCCTGTTGCAGCATACATCCTCTAATGCTCAGTGAAGTCCACAAACCACTTCTAATTCACAGATTATCATCCATAGTTTGTGATAAGAACAAATATCACTAGGGAGCATTTGAAAGCTCTTATAATAATTTGAAATTCATACTCCATTCACACTTTTACCCCAGCTATAGACCTGTTCAGATACCATTGAACAAAATGGCAACTCACCTAAGAGACAGATACAGTAAGACTGTGTCACATGGGATGACATTTTAAGTTATCAATGGTAAGCCAAGAGTGCAAACCAATCTGAGAAAAAGTGAGCATTAATTTTAAGTTGTTACTTTGCAATAATTTTAATTGAAATAAGCCTTTTCTAAATCTACAGCTTATCACTTAAGTAAGGGTGGTAAACTTTTTATTGTTTTCAGTGATAAAATACTGACGGTAAAATAAGTTTCGTTAGATATCTTGTTGAGAATAGCCACAGCTTTTCTGAACATGGCAGTGGAAGTCATCCAAGAGATAAGAGGGAAGAAATTCCTAAGAAATGAAGACTAGTTCAGTCATAAGTATGTGTTGAGTTTGCTCTTTTTAAGTAATGACTAGATGGAGATGTGCAAAAGCACACTGTGCAAGGTGCACAGATATACTGACTAGGGAAGTAATAACATTCTCAACAATGAAGCTTTGTTTGCATACAATGGTGTAAAGAAATATATTTGAAAGTAAATGTTATGTGAAGAAGGAAGATCGAGGATCACTTTACAATTTCACAACAGTGCACCATATTTAGGAACTGGGACATCCATAGTATAAAAATCCAACATTAGAACAAATCAAGTTAGCGATTAGTTTAGTTTTGTTTTTTTAATTTATTTTTATTGAAGGATAATTGCTTTACAGAATTTTGTTGTTTTCTGTCAAACCTCAACATGCATCACCCATAGGTATACATATATCCCCTCCCTTTTTTTTTCTTTTTTATTTTATTTTTTAACTTTACAATATTGTATTGGTTTTGCCATATATCAACATGAATCCGCCACAGGTATACACGTGTTCCCCATCCTGAACCCTCCTCCCTCCTCCCTCCCCGTACCATCCCTCTGGATCGTCCCAGTGCACCACTCCCAAGCATCCAGTTTCGTGCATTGAATATCGTGCATCAGTATACATATATCCCCTCCCTTTTGAACCTCACTCCCATCTCCCTCCCCATCCCACCACTCTAGGTTGATAGAGAGCCCCTGTTTGATTTTCCTGAGCCATACAGCAAATTCCTGTTGGCTATCTATTTTACATAGGGTAATGTAAGTTTCCATGTTACTCAGACATAAAGAATAGACTTTTGGAGATGGGGAGAGGGGAGGAGAGGGTGAGATGTATGGAAAGAGCAACATAGCAAGTAGTTTTTACTTCAAGTTGATGCATGCTGTTGTTGTTGTTGTTCAGTCGCTTAGTCATGTCTGACTCTTTGCAACTCCATGGACTGCAGCATACCAGGTGTCCTTGTCCTTCACTATGTCTCTGAGTTTACTCAAACTCATATTCATTGAGTCAGTGATACCATCCAACCATCTCTTCCTCTGTTGCCACCTTCTCATCCTGCCCAGCATCAGGGTCTTTTCCAATGAGTTAGCTCTTTATCAGTTGGCCAAAGTATTGGAGCATCAGCTTTAGCATAAGTCCTTCTAATGAGTTTTCAGGATCGATTTCCTTTAGGATTGACTGGTTTGATCACCTTGCAGTCCAAGGGATTCTTAAGAGTCTTCTATTTTATAATTTAACACAATTGTCAATGAAGTAGGAGATAATCTTGATCTTGCACATTTGGAAATAGTTATCACTGAACATTTTTGTTCATAAATTTGTTAAAATATTTTTACCATGTGTGTGTATGTGTGTGCACACGTACACATGCACATTGCTAAGTCACTTCAGTTATGTCCAACTCTTTGTGATCCTGGGTACTGTAGCTTTCCAGGCTCCTCTGTCCATGAGATTCTTCAGGCAAGAAAAGAATACTGGAGTGGGTTGCCCTGCCCTCTTCCAGGGGATCTTCCTGACCCAGGGATCAAACCCACATGCTTTCTGTCTCCTGCATTGGCAGGCAGGTTCTTTACCACTATATATATATACATATACATATATATATATATACACACACATACATGTATGTATGTATATGTCTCTCCAAAAATAGACTAACTAATTAAGGATGTAGAATCTTTCTTTTATTGACAGACTACTTAAGTTTAATTAAAATTTTATAGGACAGATTTTCAGAACTAGCAATTGCTAAAAATTAAAGATGAATGTTAAAAATATAGCATCATATACTTCTTTTTAAATAAATGATATAAGTGAATATCCTTAGCATGTCAGAATTGCTTTGAAATCTCTTCTTCCTTTCTTTCACATATTTCCGAAAGCTATCTTTACTCCAACAAATGTAATTAACACAAAATATAGAAATATTTTAGCTAATATACATTATACCCTAGGATACTGTTGTCATTAATCCAACCTAGAATGGATAAATCAGCAAGCATAAGAAAGTACATTTGTGACATTAAAACCAGTAAGTATTGATAAAAACTTTGTTTCTTAAACTATTATATATGTATATAAGTCTCTAAAAGGGAATCACTGTTTTACTATTAACAGTTTTTAAGTTACAAAAGTGGAACAACTAAAATTTTCAAGTGTAATGAAGGCAAAGAGATTCAACCAGTCCATCCTAAAGGAAATCAGTCCTGAATATTCATTGGAAGGACTGATGTTGAAGCTGAAACTCCAATACTTTGGCCACCTGATGCAAAGAGCTGACTCATTGGAAAAGACCTTGATGCTGGGAAAGATTGAAGGAAGGAGGAGAAGGGGACGACAGAGGATGAGATGGTTGGATGGCATCACCGACTCAATGGACATGAGTTTGAGTAAACTCCAGGAGTTGGTGATGGACAGGGAAGCCTGGCGTGCTGAAGTCTACACAAAGAGTCGGACACGGCTGAGCGACTGAACTGAACACCTATTTTTAATGGTGAACATATACAGATTTTAAAATTCCTTTTTCCTTATGTTAGGTTTTTTCAGACCATTTTTATTGAAATATGATTTAATGTCTGTTAAATCAAATAAAATTTGGGCTTTTGTATTGTTTCTAGAAATACATCTTTAATTGTATTGCACATAGGAATGCTGAAATGCATTAAAATGCTAAAATGCATTGAAATGCTGAAATGCTATGAAATGCTGAAATGCTATGAAATACTATTGTAATAATTTTGGAGGAAGGGAAGAAGGATGATAGCTATAGTGGCAGGATGGAGGAATGACAAGGGAAAAGTCCACGGGATTGAATGAATTCTTGGAGTTTTGAATGTCTGACAATAGCTCTATTCTACCTTCAAGCTTTCTTGATAGTTTGTCTAGGCATAGAATTCAAAGAGAAAACAGTTCTCTTTCAGGATTTTGAAGTGATAGCTCTATTTATTTATTCATTCTTTTTATTTCCACTATTGGGCTTAAGGAATCTAAAGACTCTGATTCTGAGCTTATATATGCCTCTGGCTCATCTTTTCTTTCTTTCTTTCTTTCTTCTTTCCTTCCTCCCCTCCTTCCTTTACCCCTCCCTCCCTCCCTCCAACCCTCCCTTCCCCTAAATTTTTAGAATCTTCCTTGTCACTGGCACTCTGAAATTTCACAATAATGTGAATTAGTATGGGTTCCTTTTCACTCACTGTGCAAGTCAGTGGGTGAATATTTTCAGTCTGGAAATGCATGTTCTTTATTTATGGTTTTTATCTGCCTGTCTATTTCTTTTACATTGCAAACTCTCCCCATGTATATACCTGATGTTCTTTGGCTATTGGGTTATTTAAGATTTATGAGACTTTTAAAAAAGATGAGTAGGTGTTTATTTTTTTTTAATCTCAGCACACTAGGAACACAGTGGAACTTCCTAAATCTGATAAATGATATATATCAAAAACCTAAGAAAATACAATATTCATTAATCAAATATTACAACATCACCCTTGATACCAAGAAGGAAGCAAGGACATCCCCTGTCACTACTTCTGTTCAGAATAAACTATCTGTTTTAGGCAGTGCAGAAAGGCATGAATAAGAAACAAAAGTCAAAAGAATTAAAAATGAAGAAACTAAAATTATTAATACAGGATATAAATATGCACATAAAATCCAAAGAATCTTCAAACAAAGTGCTAGAATTAGTGAATTTACCCAGGTACTGGGTTCAAGGTCAATACAAAAAAACAAACAAAACTCTTTAATCTATCTCTATATTGTTGTTTTTCAGTTGTTAAGTTGTGTCCGACTCTTTGTGACTCCGTGGACTGTTTCATGCCAGGCAATGGGACTTGTGTCACTCAGTGAAGCTATGAGCCATGCTGTGCAGAGGCACCCAAGACAAATGGTCATAGCAAAGAGTTCTGACAAAACGTGGTCCTCTGCAGAATGAAATGGCAACCTACTCAAGTATTCTTGCCTGGAGAACCCCATGGACAGTATCACTATAGACCAGAAACAAAAGAAAAGTACAGTTTTAAATAAAAATAATATTTGTCAAAACACTTTTTAAAAATATGTGGGAATAAATCTAAAGAAAAATATGCAAGATTTTCTCTCTGGAAACTGTGAAACATCATCATGAGTAATTAAAGAAGATATATAAATGGAGTGAAACCCCATATTTTGGGGGTTGATAAACTGAATATTGTGAAGATATTTTAAGGCAGTCCAAAAAATGGACAAATCTAGTAGACTAACAGTACTAGGTGTCAACGATTATTTTAAAGGTTTAGTAATTAAGGCTATGTGGCATCAATACAGGTATAGACAAATCAGTGGAACGAAACAGAATCCCAAGACAGACTTGTAGACACATATCACCTGACTTAACACAAAGGCAGCATTGTGTAACAGTGAGATGGGGATTGGCATTGATAAAAATGGTGATAGGTTAATTGAATATCCCTATGGAAAAGAAATGCAAAAAAAGCAAAATGGCTGTCTGGGGAGGCCTTACAAATAGCTGTGAAAAGAAGAGAAGCGAAAAGCAAAGGAGAAAAGGAAAGATATAAGCATCTGAATGCAGAGTTCCAAAGAATAGCAAGAAGAGAAAAGAAAGCCTTCCTCAGCGATCAATGCAAAGAAATAGAGGAAAACAACAGAATGGGAAAGACTAGAGATCTCTTCAAGAAAATTAGAGATACCAAGGGAACATTTCATGCAAAGATGGGCTCGATAAAGGACAGAAATGGTATGGACCTAACAGAAGCAGAAGATATTAAGAAGAGGTGGCAAGAATACACAGAAGAACTGTACAAAAAAGATCTTCATGACCCAGATATTCACGATGGTGTGATCACTCACCTAGAGCCAGACATCCTGGAATGTGAAATCAAGTGGGCTCTAGAAAGCATTACTATGAATAAAGCTAGTGGAGGTGATGGAATTCCAGTGGAGCTATTTCAAATCCTGAAAGATGATGCTGTGAAAGTGCTGCACTCAATATGCCAGCAAATTTGGAAAACTCAGCAGTGGCCACAGGACTGGAAAAGGTCAGTTTTCATTCCAATCCCAAAGAAAGGCAATGCCAAAGAATGCTCAAACTACCACACAATTGCACTCATCTCACACACTAGTAAAGTGATTCTCAAAATTCTCCAAGCCAGGTCTCAGCAATATGTGAACCGTGAACTTCCTGATGTTCAAGCTGGTTTTAGAAAAGGCAGAGGAACCAGAGATCAAATTGCCAACATCCGCTGGATCATGGAAAAAGCAAGAGAGTTCCAGAAAAACATCTATTTCTGCTTTATTGACTATGCCAAAGCCTTTGACTGTGTGGATCACGATAAACTGTGGAAAATTCTGAAAGAGATGGGAATACCAGACCACCTGACCTGCTTCTTGAGAAATTTGTATGCAGGTCAGGAAGCAACAGTTAGAACTGGACATGGAACAACAGACTGGTTCCAAATAGGAAAAGGAATATGTCAAGGCTGTATAATGTCACCCTGTTTTTTCAACTTATATGCAGAGTACATCATGAGAAATGCTGGACTGGAAGAAACACAAGCTGGAATCAAGACTGCTGGGAGAAATATCAATAACCTCAGATATGCAGATGACACCACCCTTATGGCAGAAAGTGAAGAGGAACTAAAAAGCCTCCTGATGAAAGTGAAAGTGGAGAGTGAAAAAGTTGGCTTAAAGCTCAACATTCAGAAAACGAAGATCATGGCATCTGCTCCCATGACTTCATGGGAAATAGATGGGGAAACAGTGGAAACAGTGTCAGACTTTATTTTTCTGGGCTCCAAAATCACTGCAGATGGTGACTGCAGCCATGAAATTAAAAGACACTTACTCCTTGGAAGGAAAGTTATGACCAACCTAGATAGCATATTCAAAAGCAGAGACATTACTTTGCCAACAAAGGTCCGTCTAGTCAAGGCTATGGTTTTTCCTGTGGTCATGTATGGATGTGAGAGTTGGACTGTGAAGAAGGCTGAGCGCCGAAGAATTGATGCTTTTGAACCGTGGTGTTGGGGAAGACTCTTGAGAGTCCCTTGGACTGCAAGGAGATCCAACCAGTCCATTCTGAAGGAGATCAGCCCTGGGATTTCTTTGGAAGGAATGATGCTAAAGCTGAAACTCCAGTACTTTGGCCACCTCATGCGAAGAGTTGACTCATTGGAAAAGACTCTGATGCTGGGAGGGGTTGGGGGCATGAGGAGAAGGGGACGACAGAGGATGGGATGGCTAGATGGCATTAGTGTCTCAACGGATGTGAATCTGGGTGAACTCTGGGAGTTGGTGATGGACAGGGAGGCCTGGCGTGCTGCGATTCATGGGGTCACAAAGAGTCAGACATGACTGAGTGACTGAACTGAACTGAACTGACTGGGAAAAAAATGAATAAAATTTTCCCTGTACCTCATGCCCCAAGCAAAATGGAATTACAGAAGTTTAGTTAAAACACAATAAAAGCATAAATTGAAAGTCTTTAAATAACTTAATTTTATATATAGTTGATATCATGAAAAGCACTTTCATCTATAATTATTTTACTAGCTTTATGATAAACGTGTAAACTAAACATAGTGTGTGCACGTGTATATGTGTGTGTGCATTCTCAGTTGTGTCCTACTCTCTGGGGCCCCATGGACTGTAGTCCATCAGGCTCCTCTGTCCATGGAATTTTCCAGGCAAGAATACTGAGCTGGGCTGTCATTTCTTACTCCAGGGGATAGTCCAGACCCAGGACTTGAATCTGCATCCTTGCATCTCCTGCATTGGCAGACGGATTCTTTACCACTGTGCCACTTGGGAAGTTCAAAGCACATTTAGTGGATGTAATTATCTCTATTCCACAAGTGAAAAACTCTAAATTTTAACGAAATTCAATCTTTTGCTGACGATTAAATGGCAACCCACTCCAGTGTTCTTGCCTGGAGAATCCCAGGGACGGGGGAATCTGGTGAGCTGCTGTCTCTGGGGTCACACAGAGTCGGACATGACTGAAGTGACTTAGCAGCAGCATACAGTCATTAAATGAATAAAAAAGGGATTCACCCAGTAATGCCAATAAGATTTGAGAAAAATGGAAAAAAATCAGCAGGTTGACGTAACTCACTAAACTTATACCCTGTGCTTCAATTTTCTGTTCTGCAATAGTTCAGCGGGGTTATGTGGAGAAGGAAATGGCAACCCACTCCAGTATTCTTGCCTGGAAAACCCCATGAACAGACAAGCCTGGTGGATTACAGTCCATAGGGTCTCAAAGCGTCAGACACAACTGAGCATCTGAGCAAAGCAGAGCAGGGTTATGACAAAAGATAAACAAATGATATGATTAGTGTGAAAATGGTAGGCACTCAGTAAATATCAACCTCTCTTTCTGACCTACCTTGAAGTCCTTTAGCCAGTGAGGAATGTAGACACGACTGGAATTAATGTCTCTAGCGCAGTGCATGCAGCATTCTCTGCTGCTTCTGATAAATGATACTGATAGGGCTCAAGGAACTGGTGAAATTGGCCACCTGTGCAATGTGAAACTTGTCACTTATCAAACAGCACAACAACGGAAAATTGTTAGAAGGTGACAGCGTATTTTATAGAACAAAATGTTCCAATTTTCAAGACATTTCACAAGTGTTTTCTTTGTGTGTCTTCATTTCCTTTTATGCGAGTGTGATTTTTTTTTTGTTTTCCCCTGTGTCCTCTGTCATTCTTGCTTTGGCTTAGAATTCAGAGCCTCTCAGCTTCCCCTTCTGACCTCCTAGTGACAGCGTCATCATTGTTCCTAAAAGTGTGATTAGGACTCGTGATGGCTGCATGACAAACCTTCCCAGGGGAGGGACACTCACTTGTTCCAGAGCATTTGTTTTACCTCAGTGAACACGACCAAGAATGACTTCAGAGCAGAGCTGACTATTACCTGGAAGCCTTGAGATTTTTTTAAGCAGGAAGAAAAGAAAGCTTTTCCCCTTAAATAATTGAGTTATTTTAAATCCAACATATGAAAATCTCCTGTATACAGCAGATAAATCAAAAGCATTTACTGAAAATGTATAAATCATAAAATTTCTTTTTTATTAAGGTGTAGTTGATTTACAATTTACAATGTTATTTTCAGGTATACAGCAAAGTGATTTAGTTACCTATATTATATATATTCAATTGCATAGATCCTTTTTTAGATTCTTTCCCTGATAGATTATTATAAAATATTGAGTATGGTTCCCTGTGCTATACAGTAACTCCTTGTTGGTTATCTACACAAAATCATTTAAAGACTGGAAATATCTCAAGTTTGGGCTTCCCTGGTGGCTTAGACAGTAAAGAATCCACCTGCAATGAGGGAGACCTGGGTTCAATCCCTGGGTTGGGAAGATCCCCTGGAGAAGGGAATGGTTACCCATTCCAGTATTCTTGCCTAGAGAATTCCATAGACAGAGGAGCATAGAAGGCTACAGTCCATGGGGTCGCAAAGAATCGGAGGCAAATGAGTGACTAACACTTTCCCTTTCTTTTTATCTCTAGTTCAAAGTTGCAAACTCAAATGCAAATAGAAGCCAAACAAGTGGTAAGAGTGAAGCCGACTCTGTGACAATCACAGCCTCCCAGGGCTGGTGGGACTGCCTGCTACTGGTACACGTTATACCCAGGGTAGCCTTATTCCTTTATAACAGAAATCCCATTTTGTTCAGAATGGCTGTTTGCCCAGTTAAAATATTCAACTTCATAGAATCTCCTGCAGTCCATGGTGGTCAGGTGACACTTTTATAGCAATGAGATACAAGTAGAAATCTACAAGGTAAAACCACTCAGAAAACTGTTGTCTTTCCGAACAGAAAAGACAGCCCCAGCAGGCACAAGACTTCTATCATTTGCCTTTCTTTCTGTCTAAAATATACTTGGTCATAATGCCTGGGAAGAAATCAACTGTCTTGTGGCCATGGAAACAAAAGTCACTCACTAAAGATAGTGATGCAGGAACAAACTCAGTTATCAAAGATGTTTTGAGTATTTGCCCTGCGGCAAGCACTGAGGAGGCTTCCCTTGTGGCTGAGCATTTAAGCAGGAAAAGATTCCTGGTAAAGATTCCGACTGCAATGCAGGAGACCTGGGTTCAATCCCTGGGTAGCGGAGATCCCCTGGAAAAGGAAAAGGCTACGCATTCCAGTATTCTGGCCTGGAGAATTCCATGGACTGTATAGTTCATGGGGTCACAAAGAGTTGGACATGACTGAGCAACTTTCAGTCACTCACTCAAGCACTGAGGAGAAACAGGACTTTAAATTCTTAAGGGGAAATGAGAAACAGTCAGTAAGGATGATGGGTTCTAGTAAGTTCTTAGAAGAACACAGTGAGAACAAAGTAAGAACATAGAAATTGGTACAAATCTGATATTAATGTAGATAAGGAGGTGGGCAAAATCTCTCTGATAGAATGACATTTGAGTCATAGATTTTTTAAGATTAATCTTGATTTCTTGGCATGATATTATACTATAGTGTTTTTTAATTAATTTTTATTGAAGTACGGTTGCTTTACAACATTGTGATAGAGTTTGCTCATCGTAGAGCAAAATGCATCAGCCACACACGTGTATAATCACAGACTCTTATAAGAGATAATTGGAAGAACTACATCTACCATACATGTGTGCTCAGGGGTGTCCAACTCTCTGATGCCATGGAGTGTAGCCCGCCAGACTCCTCCATCCATGGGGTTCTCCAGGCAAGTATTACTGGAGTGGTTTCCCATTTCCTTCTCCAGAGGATCTTCCCGATTCAGGGATCGAACCTGCATCTCCTACGGCTCCTGCATTGGCAGGTGGATTCTTTACAAAGGGCTGTATTATTGTCTAAGGGAATAATATTATTGTCTAAGGGAACTCTAAGGGAAAAAGGGGTCATCATCACTATGTTTTAGGAACCCTGAAACAAATGCCCTCTTCTTGGTGAGTCATAATGTGTACTAATACATAAAAGGTTCTAAATAGTTCTGAGGTAAAGAAACGTATATAACATCATTTAATCCAGAGTTCCCAAATGCATTTGACTTGGAGCCCTTTGTTGGAGTTTGTCCTATGAACCACCTCTGGAAAATCTCCAAGTCCTAGTCTTTGGTAATGTTGGCTGTGACTGCTCTGGGATGGAAACAATTAACTATTGCTGAATCCTCTAGAGAATTAACTGAAACTGACCCATTTGCTTTTTAAGTGCTCATAAATAAAAAATTTTATTCAAATAAAGTGGAGTCTCAGATCATGGTGTTCTGTTATTTACCAAGCAAAAATAATCAAAGAAGCAAAAATTATAAACAAAGAACTAGTGATACTGCTGTAAAAGTAAGAAGTAAGGAATTTACACTGATATAAAAAAAGAAAGAATCACAAAAATCTAACTTTTCAGGGAGAATAATGCTCTTCCCTGTTTGTCACCAAATATCTTATTTCTTTTTCCCACCCTGCATTTCTCTGTGTCCCATGTTTTAGTTTCAAGGTATTTATTTTGCCTCATGTTTTTACTATGCTGTGTGATCCATGAAGGCAAAGACCAAATCTTGTTCCATTTTCACTTGTAAAAGTATAGTGTACAACATGGCTTATGTTGGGTGCTGAATTAACAGACAAGGTCTTTCAGAATGAATATTACATCACTGTGCTCAGTTATTTCACATAGGAGATTATTGTTTAAAGCCAGTCCAGGAGATAAACTCATTGGAAACATTGCTTTTTGCTTTTTCTTTCCTTTATTCTCAGTATTGTCTCCTTTCTGCCATCAAAAGAGCTTCAAACTTCCCACACAATCTGAGTACACTATATCCTAACAGATATTTGAACAGTACAATAAGATGGATAAACAAGTCAATTTTTTAGGAGGCCTTTGCCAGTTAATCCATCCAATGTCCATCTCTGATTTTATTTTAGAGCTCTGGGAAGATGTAAAAATAAATAAATAAATAACAATAACTGGATTCCTTCCCAAACCAATTAATTCCCCTCCACCTTCATTTTTTTGTTGTTGTTGTTAAATCATTGCGGGCTTTTTAAAAAAACTCCCCAACTGACTTAAATATGTCACAAGTGTTAGGAACTGTTTTGTATTGGTCAAAGTAACTGAAAGCTTAATAACTCTCTAAGTGCAAGTGGTGAAATGAAGAGGGTGGGAGAACATTCAGCATGGTGTGCAAATGATCATATACCTCATGGGAGGATGTGTTAGTCTGGCCTCAATAAATTCATATCAAACAATAGCACCAGGGACTTCCCTGATGTTCCAGGGTTAAGCGTCACCTTCCAATGAAGGGGATTTGCTCCCTGGTCGGGGAGCTAAAATTCCACATTCCTGGTGATCAGAAAACTAAAACATAAACTACATAAGCAATACTGAACCAAATTCAATAAAGACTTTAAAAGTGGTCCATCAAAAATAAAAACTTAAAAAAAGAAAATAGAAAAAATTTTTTCAATAGAAAATATGTAATTTAATAGAAACTAAAAAATAGAAAATAATTTAAAAGTAAACAATAGCACTATCTTTATTCAAGAGACCCTTCAGCACCAGTCAGCTGACACAGATTCTGGAAATACTTTTAATTGTTAGGCAAAGAAATTGTCCCAAGATCTTCATGAATCTAAAATACCAATACGCCATTCATGTATTATATTAAAGACAAGATTGGAAGGAAATGGACCTGATAGTATATTACAGTGCTGCTCTGATAGTCACCTAAAACACTTTGAAGTCTTACAGACAAGAAATGGAATAATGAGAATCTGTACTTGTTTTATTTCAATGTGCAAGTGGAGTGTTGGATTTTGCTGACTCTAAATCCACAGGCTTCTATTCAGAGCCCAACTGCTACAATTAGTAGCTCAGTTGACAATTCTTGGGCAATCACCTATTGTTACCTACCCAATATCACCACTGTATTTTTCCCCTTGCTTAACCACAGTTCACTGATGCAGGTAAGAGAAGTTTCCTGCCAGTTCTTAAAGAATGTTTTATACAAAATATCCCCCAAAGCCACTCTCTTTGATTTCTACACACAACAGTCAATCTCTGAAAGTCTATTGAACATATAGAGTAAGAGTCCATTAGCCCTAAATGATTCTATTTAATAGATAATATAATTAAGTAAACTAAATTCTTCCAGAGTGCCAAAAGTGAAAGTAAAAGTCACTCAGTTATGTACGACCTTTTGTCACCCCACAGACTACACGGTACATGGAATTCTCCAGGCCAGATACTGGAGTGGGTAACCATTCTCTTCCCCAGGGGATCTGGCTTTCACAACCCAGGGATTGAACCCAGGTCTCCTGCATTGCAGGTAGACTCCTTACCAGCTGAGCCACTGCAGATCAGATCAGATCAGATCAGTCGCTCAGTCGTGTCCGACTCTTTGCGACCCCATGAATCCCAGCACACCAGGCCTCCCTGTCCATCACCAACTCCCGGAGTTCACTGAGACTCATGTCCATCGAGTCAGTGATGCCATTCAGCCATCTCATCCTCTGTCGTCCCCTTCTCCTCATGCCCCCAACCCCTCCCAGCATCAGAGTCTCTTCCAATGAGTCAACTCTTCACATGAGGTGGCCAAAGTACTGGACTTTCAGCTTTAGCATCATTCCTTCCAAAGAAATCCCAGGGCTGATCTACTTCAGAATGGACTGGTTGGATCTCCTTGCAGTCCAAGGGACTCTCAAGAGTCTTCTCCAACACCACAGTTCAAAAGCATCAATTCTTCGGCGCTCAGCCTTCACAGTCCAACTCTCACATCCATACATGACCACTGGAAAAACCATAGCCTTGACTAGACAGACCTTTGTTGGCAAAGTAATGTCTCTGCTTTTGAATATGCTATCTAGGTTGGTCATAACTTTCCTTCCAAGGAGTAAGCGTCTTTTAATTTCATGGCTGCAGTCACCATCTGCAGTGATTTTGGAGCCCAGAAAAATAAAGTCTGACACTGTTTCCACTGTTTCCCCATCTATTTCCCATGAAGTGATGGGACCGGATGCCATGATCTTCATTTTCTGAATGTTGAGCTTTAAGCCAACTTTTTCACTTTCCACTTTCACCTTCATCAAGAGGCTTTTGAGTTCCTCTTCACTTTCTGCCATAAGGGTGGTGTCATCTGCATATCTGAGGGTATTGATATTTCTCCCAGCAATCTTGATTCCAGCTTGTGTTTCTTCCAATCCAGCATTTCTCATGATGTACTCTGCATATAAGTTAAATAAACAGGGTGACAATATACAGTCTTGACGTACTCCTTTTCCTATTTGGAACCAGTCTGTTGTTCCATGTCTAGTTCTAACTGTTGCTTCCTGACCTGCATACAGATTTCTCAAGAGGCAGATCAGGTGGTCTGGTATTCCCATCTCTTTCAGAATTTTCCACAGTTTATTGTGACCCACACAGTCAAAGGCTTTGGCATAGTCAATAAAGCAAGCATATCTTAAATAATGCCCGTCCATCACTGAGAAGTCATAGCAGAATGCTGGCATAATTGTAGAAAATCAATAAGTACATCTTAAAAATATGCCTAACTATCAAAGAACATGCTTAGGTCTTTCTTTTTAAATTTTATTTTAAACCAATTGAAATAATCCCAAATATACACAAAAGTTACAAGTACTAAAGAAAGAACTTGTTTTGTCTAAACCACTGGAGAGTAAGTTTCACCCTTTTCTGTATGCTCAGTCACTTCATTCATGTCCTGCTCTTCGTGACCCCATGGACAGTAGCCCACCTGGGTTCAACACCTGGTTGGGGATCTAGATCCCATATGTCACAACTAAGAATTCACGTGCTGCAAATAAGACCCTGTGCAGGAAGAATAAACAAAGAAAATCACCAAGCAAATATGTTTATGCCCTCATAAAGTACTTTAATTTAGAGAATACTTTAATGAAAAATAATATCAACATTTTGCATATGTAAAAATAGTAATGAAGGACACTGCTTAGTGTACATTAATTCCTTAGTGACACCTGAGATTTCCTCACGGAACAGTGGAGAGACATAACTGCCAATGGTGGTGATGGTCACGATCATGGTAGTGATAAAGCAGGCAGAGATATTGGGATAGAATACGTGGAAATAGACATCATACAGGTCCACTTTCCATGTTTCTACTTGAAGTTCCACAACTTCAATTTGAAATGATGGCTTTAGGAAACATGATCTATCAAGCATGTGCGTTGGTCACAAGAGGTGTCAGATGTCGCTAATGGTAACTTGCACAAGGCTTGGCAGTTAAACATTAAGCTAAATGTCTTCCTCTGAATTGTCTCTTCATACTTCTTTCTAGGTTGTGACAATAATGTATGCCTCATATAAAGGCAAATTACAGTTACTTATGCATTTATAGGAAATATTACTAAACAACTCTACACCTGATTTACTTAGAAAGCCTAATTATGCTCTCATAGACCATTCAAAATTCTGCTGCTTGCTTTTGAAATGCAGCAGGTCTATGTCCTCCTGGGCCTCCATGGTGCTGCTTTCCCTCAACTAACATCAATAGTACAATTCTGCCTGCTATAGTACTTTGCCAACAAAGGTCCATCTAGTTAAAGCTATGGTTTTTCCAGTAGTCAAGTATGGATGTGAGAGTTGGACTATAAAGAAAGCTGAGCACTGAAGAATTGATGCTTTTGAACTGTGGTGCTGGAGAAGACTCTTGACAGTCCCTTGGACTGCAAGGAGATCAAACCAGTCAATCCTAAAGGAAATCAGTCCTGAATATTTATTGGAAAGACTAATACTGAAGCTGAAACTCCAATATTTTGGCCACCTGATATGAAGAACTCACTCATTTGAAAAGACCCTGATGCTGGGAAAGATTGAAGGAAGGGGGAGAAGGGGATGACAAAGGATAAGATGGTTGGATGGCATCACTGACTCAATGGACATGAGTTTGAGAAAGCTCCAGGAGTTGGTGATGGACAGAGAAGCCTGGCGTGCTGCAGTCCATGGGGTCGAAAAGAGTCAGACATGACTGAATGACTGAACTGAACTGATAGCACTAAGAGGAAAGGAAGAAAGGAAGATATTACAGAAATTAACTCATGGTTGTATGTATCATTATGTATCACCTTATTGTTGATTAATGTATCATGTTATATTGAATACATAATTATATGTGTGTGCTGTGCTTAGTCGCTCAGTAGTGTCCAACTCTTTGTGACCCCATGGACTGTAGCCTGCCAGGCTGCTCTGTCCATGGGGATTCTCTAGGCAAGAATACTGGAGTGGGTTGCCATGCCCTCCTCCGGGGGATCTTCCTATCCCAGGGATTGATCCCAGGTCTCCCACATTGCAGACAGATTCTTTACTGTCTGAGCCACTTAACAAAGTATAGTGATTTATATCAAGTAACGCTCATATTTCATGATAGAAGGAAAACAAACTAATAAAGCTATATTCACTTCTATTTTACACCAGAATAAATACAAATGGATTAAAGATTTACAAATGAAAATGAAACCACTAGTTTATAAAGAGAAGTATAAGTGAATATACAAGAAGGGGAAGGTCCTATTGGTCATGACAGGCACAGATCAATAAATCTGACTACAGTAAAGTTAAAATTTACATGAGTTTGAGCAAACTCTGGGAGATAGTGAAGGACAGAGAAGCCTGATGTGCTATAATCCTTGGGGTAAAAAAGGGTTGGGCATGACTTAGCCACTGAACAACAACAACAACAACATGAAGAAGTGTATCATAAAGTCAAAGGGACAAATGGAAAACATTTGCCATGTGTTTGAAAAGCAAAGGTCCAGTAGTCTTTGTATGTAGATATATTTTTAGAAATTGACTTACAAAATAGTAAACTTGGATTGGAAAGTATTGCCTAAAATATAAACATATAATTCACACAGGAAAACATAAGCAAACTTTTAGCCCATCAGACTGTCAATGATGAGAAAAGGATAATATTCTATGATGTGTATGATGTATACTTTCTATTTTGTCTCTAAACATGTTATATTCAAAAATAATAATCAATTATTTGTGAAACATATAGGTTTTCATAGGAAAAAGATTACAAAGTAATACTTTGACTTTGAAGAGCAGCATCCTGTCCAATTGTATTAAGAAAAATAATTTGTTGGATACTATGTCAAGAGCTGGGTATTTTCCAGTAAACACCGGTTTGTGTATGTAGCCACAAGATAATGGGAATGAAGTGAGTAATAATCATACCTAGGAAATGATATTTCTTTTCAGTAATTACTCAGGGAATATCATGGAGGCACAGAGTTGGATTTTATTTTCCTTACTCCTTTACATTTATTCTAGTACCAAAATCTTCTGATTACCATGGCTTTTCAATGCATTTTAAGATCCTATTCAATACTAAACTTCTTTAGATGTTTGTCTATAATCAGATATTTACTCTTCTAGATCAACCTTAGAATGATTTTATCATATTCTAGAAAGGAAGAAGAGTTTTATTAGGATTGAATTACATTTATATATTAATTCAAAGAAAAGTGATATCTTTGGAAAAATAACTCTCAACTCTCCATATTTCAATTCTTATTTTATGTCCTTCAATAAAATGTCTATAGTTTTATTCATGAAGCTATCACATTTTCCATGTAAATATTAAGCTTTTTATTTTTTGTTTCTACCATATGCAGTTCATAGGGTCTCAAAGAGTCAGACATGACCAAGCAACTGAACAACAGCAACAGCAAGTATATGTAGCTGATTGTTATCCAAATAGAATAAAAAAGAACTTTGTAAATTAATTTTTAAGTGACTTTCTTGCTGAACTCAGTTCTAACACCCCTCCCTCCAGGCAATCAATTATCTTGTGATCTTATATACACAATCAAGAAGTTGAATATTGACAATTTTGCCTCCTTTCTTCTTAAGACTATGCCTCTTTTGTTGTTGTTTCCTAAGAGACAAATAGCTCTTTGAAAAATAATACTAAATAGTAAAGGTAAAAGTGATATTCATGTTATACTTCTTATTTTAAACAAAATCCTTCTAGTGTGCTGACAATCATTCATTGAATTTGATTATTTCTATCCTATCAAGAAAATACACATGGACATTTCAAAAAATGTTGATGTATGGCAAAACCAATACAATATTGTAAAGTAATTAGCCTCCGATTAAAATATATAAATTTAAACTTAAAAAAAAACTGTTTTCAACATGAAACATTCTAACAATGTCATGAAATTTTATCAAATGTGTTTAATAGTCATCGAGTTGCCTGATTTTTTTCTTTACCTTTTAATGTAGCAAATTATGTAGATAGATAAGCAGATTTCCTAATATTAAAACTCTTTTTGCATTCTTGAATGACCTTTCCATATTCATGTTTTATGCTTTTTAATGTGACACTATAATTGTTATAGATCTTGCTCATAGAATATATGTATTTTGCATTTCTTCTTTTCTACAGGATTGTTTAAATGCTGCAGAGAATATTGTTCAGAATTCTTACTTTTTTGTTTGTTTGTTTTGATGACACTGGTAATGAAACTACTGAGGCATTGAAAATTTATCCCAATAAGGCTCTAAATTGGCAGTAACATCTTGATCTATCAGCAAGTTCCTATAAGTCATGATTCATTCCTTTACTCTCTGACCAAACATTGTGTTTTATATTTTTATATGTTCATTAATTATTTTATTAACATCACATATATTCTTTATATTCTAAAACCTGAAATTTATGGCTAACATCATTTGCTTAAAAGACCATTTCATTGATCAACAACAGAAATTGTTATTGAGTCAACATTTGAGTTTGAGGATAATGATGTCCAATTCAGAGCCACTTCCAGGGAAGAATGCCTAACATGGTGAAAAGTGCACAATATTTCCATTTTTACAAGACATACATTTTAGATGGAGTCTCCATGATACAAATTAGTGAGCTCTCGAAGATAATGAGGGGTTTCCCACACAGCTCAATTGGTAAAGAATCTGCCTGCCAATGCAGGAGACACAAGCAGGGGATGCCGGTTCAAACCCTGGGTCTGAAAGATCCCCTAGAGCAGGAAATGGCAACCCACTTCAATATTCTTTCCTACAAAATCCCATGGACAGAGGGGCCTGGCGGGCTACAGGCCATGGGGTCACAAATAGTTGAACATGGTTGAGGGACTGAGCACACATACACACACATGCACACACACACACACACACACACACTAAGATAATGAGAGGTCTCCTGGATTGAGATACACCATTCAATTGACACTGATATGTCCCTTCCTAATTATCTTGGTAGCTGCCAGTAATAAATTTAGAGGAGTTCACATTAGTGCCAGTATTCAATACTGGCACAAAAAACATTTTTATAAACCCACTCTGAATAATGAAAAAAAGAAAATTGGCAAACCACCAAGGCATTGTGTTCCAGAGCCAGGAATGTGATTCTAGAATATTTCCACTGTGGTTTTCACTTCAGAGTAATTTGTATAATTTGGAAAGCAGGTCATAAAACTCTATGTGGGGATAGGTTATCCAAGGTAACTCTTCTGTCAAATGAGAAACAATATTAACAATCTTAGACTCATAAGAGATCATGTGTTACCAGTTACTAAAGTTAAGAAGGAAAATAGAATGCTGTTTCACATTTACATGGATAAATATTACATGTATGTGTGTATGTATGTATGTGTGTATGTCTATATAATATTATGATTTATTATTCAGTGGCTACAAAGAGACTTTATTTACTTATGCTTAAAATACCCAACCATTAATGTGCTAATAGTGTGGGTGAAGAATAAATAACAACTCAGTCTCACCTAAAAAGCTTGTATTAATAGGAGCATTAACTATTCATATTTTGATGGTGCTGTGAAAAAGCCTTGCCTACAGACAGAACCAACAGAGTTAAAATGAGAGATGAGGTTTTAAATAAAGAAATTCACAACTGTATCAATTCAAGACTGTCATTTGTGATCCTAGCTTCTTGACCCCCAACTGTTTGTTGTTAGATATTCTGATTTATATAATTATGTCTCAGATACAACCTGAAAGTTGAGGTGAGGTTAAAATGTGGGTTGAAGACTGTAAACATGTTTGGTGAAAATAAGTGAGGGTTTCTGCCAAAGCTGCTTGAAGCAAAATTGGAAAGCAAGGTGAGTGTGTCTGGGTTCAGCGTTTCTCTCCTCCTTTAGTGGCTCCTAAACTTCCCAGGTGGCTCCGTTAGTAAAGAATCCGTCTACCAATGCAGGAGATACAGGAGACGTGGGTTCAGTCCCTGGATTGAGAAGACCTCCTGGAGAAGGAAATAACAGCCCACTCCGGTATTCTTGCCTGGAAAATCCCGACTGGCTATGGTCCATGGGGTCACAAAGAGTCAGACACGACTGAGAACGACACATACCTCTTCATTGGCATTGCTACCCAGACTTCAGGTAGCTACATCCACCCCGAACCTCTTATTATCTTATCAAAAGCTTTCCCCAGATCCTTCATTAGGAAAATAAAGTGGGATTCCATTTTAATGAGGCTACATCCTACGCAAGCAAATCTGGGTCAGATAACACATTAAGGTGTTATTAATCATGTCCACACACTGCAGCAACCAAGAGTGCTACCTCTGCAAAGTAAATGCATCATTTTCTTGCCAAAAAAAACACCACAAAAGGGGGCGGGGGGAAGGTGCCCTTTCATTTTAATAGGGCTTAAATTGTAAATTAGAAAGATGTAATTCACTTGGAGGAAATAGTTAACCCAGCATATCAACATATTTGAGTAGAGAGTGGTGGCAAGAGTTTGAGAAAGGTGATCAAGAACCAGATCCTTCTAGAATTTGAATTTCTAGACTTCAAATGAACCTATTTTCAAGAGCTTGAATCTGCTGGTTTGTGTATTTTCTTTTATTTTTACAAGTGTGATAAAAAGTAGTTCTCTCAAGAACAAAGTGGCTATCATAAATCAATCTAAACCTTCAAAACTGATAGGAATTTTCTCCATCTTGTGGGCAGAAGCACTGTGGCAAGTGGCTAACAATTCCAAATATTCCAGAAACAAATGACTTATTCAGAGCTAGAATAAAAAGACGAATACATTTTTGTTGCTTTATTTCACCAGGAAAGAGGACCAAATATTCCATATCAGTCCTTTTTTGTATGTGTTTTCATAAAGCAACAATTACATTTTTCTATTATCTTTAAAATGTTATCACTTTGGGGATAACTGAAAGATGTAACAGAAAAAGTAATGCCTTGAAATTGTATATTAAGATGCTCCAACTCAAAAAAGCAATACTCAATCATTTCTTCTCATTAAAAGGTGAAGCAGATGTTCCTGCAACTAGAAAGTATCAAAAAGTATTAGCACATGTAAAATGTGGAATGAGATGGGGAGCCCTTGCAATGAGGATTCAAACTAGTATGGTGGGAAAGCATTTTAAGAGGTTTAAGCCACTTAAATAGTAACCCTGAGAATAGTTTGCAAAGGGTCTTTAAAATCAGCTTTAGAAAAATTTTATTTTCAGCCCAGTTGAATAACTAAGACAGAGTCAACTAAGATTAAAATGAAAAGATTATAAAGTGTAGAAAATCAAATTATGAATTCTGAATATTTCCAAACACCATTATTATCCAAATAACGCATTATTCATAAATTTATATTTGGGGTTGTAACACAAATAATTTGTTGTTTTCTTACAACATATTCCTATAGCACTCATCTTAATTTCCAGTTTGTCTTTCAACTCCATTTTCTAGTTTCATCTTTATTTGGTCAACCTGACGTTGGTCTGGCTTGTCACTCCAAATATATGTATACAGCAAACATCTCTGACTGATTTCAGAATCATAAGAATGGAGGAAATCTATCCAGTTTAGGATCTCTGACTAAAATGTCATTGGGTGGGGGCACTCTTCATTTAAGTGATTTAAAGAAGCATAGTTCTCAGCACAATTCCAATTGGTTGATTCCTGTCGATGGAATTCCTCAGGAATGAAATTTATAAATTCAAGGTAATTGACAGTACCCAATGTACCCTCAAGGTCTTAAAGAAAAAGCATTTTCATTTTCAAGTAAGAGAAACCTAAAATAAACTTTTCTACATTCCTAAGTATTAATTACTACATTTTAGAGGATACGATTCCTATCACAACAATGAACTTGCAAGAAGAGAGGGTGGGTTGAAACAACAGATGTCCTAAAAAACGGGCAGAGTATGTTTATGAAGGGTATTCCAGCCTAAGACAAATAGTAGTTTTTCAAAACGTTAAATATGAACTCAAGCCTTGAAAAGGTTGAGAAACTGTTTCCAAATGGAGATAGTGAGGCAGAATGGAGAAAAGGGCTGAGTATTTTGCATTTCACATTTTTCATCTCATTTTGTTTTGGGTTACAATTGGGACTTCCCCTGTATAAGGCACACGGAAGGGAAATTTTCTCAAACAGCTAATATGTTTTGGATGTGGTATTCTTAGAATTGGGGCTTCCCTTGTGGCTCAGCAGTAAATAATCAGTCTGCAATGCAGGAGATGCAGGTTCAATCACTGGGTTGGGAAGATAATCTGGAGGAAGAAATAACAACCCACTCCAGTATTCTTGCCTGGGAAATCCCACTAACAGAGAAACCTGGTGAGCTACAGTCCATGGGGTCACAAAACTTTGGACATGACTTAGTGACTAAACAGCAACAATAACATTCTTAGAATTAAGAAAGTTCTTAGCACTAAGTGAGAAGCTGAGCTTCAAAATGGAAGGAAACTTAACAAAGGGTGCATCTCTTTAAAATAGAATTTATAATTCATCAAGAGAGAGGGTCCACTTTCCTGTCCATTTTCTTCTTTATGC
This sequence comes from Bubalus bubalis, assembly GCF_019923935.1. NCBI lineage: Eukaryota > Metazoa > Chordata > Mammalia > Artiodactyla > Bovidae > Bubalus > Bubalus bubalis. Next base: position 166,635,357 of record NC_059158.1, read on the forward strand.
TTTGAAATCAAGCAAGAAAAAAAAAACTAAGACTTTTTTCCACTTAATGCAAATTTCAGTTGACAGTATCAATGAAAGTAATATCTATTCTGTGCCCTCAGGCACAGTTAATCCAGTAGGTTTTGGACCAGAAGCCCTGGAGAATCCAAACTCCACTCTTTATCAACTGTGTCACTTTGGACAAATCACTAGCAAAGTGAATTAATAAAGTGAATTGTAGACAAGTGATTGGCACTAAACTTGGCACACTGTAAGTGGTCAATAAAGGTGAGTTCAATTTTAAATGATGGCATAATTATGAAATTTATGTGTGATTTTGATTATTAGGGTCAGGAAATGAGACATATTTTCCCAAAACAAAATCATCTATTACTCTATAGCTTGCGCTTTTCAAGGAACTCAGAATAGTTTGTCAGTTGTGCTGTTCAGTCACTCAGCCATGTCCAGCTCTTTTCATCCCCATGGACTGAAGCACACAGGCTTCCCTTTCCATCACCATCTCCTGGAGCTTCCTCAAACTCACATTCATTGAGTCAGTGATGCCATCCAACCATCTCATCTTCTGTCGTCCCCTTCTCTTCCTACCTTCAATCTTTCCCAGCATCAGTGTCTTTTCCAAGACACTGATGAGTCAGTTCTTCACATCAGGTGGCCAAAGTATCGGAGCTTCAGCTTCAACGTCAGACTTTCCAATGAATATTCAGGACTATTTCCTTTAGAATTAACTGGTTTTATCTTCTTGCAGTTCAAGGGACACTCAAGAGTCTTCTCCAGGCCTACAGTTCAAAAGCATCAATTCTTTGGCGCTCAGTCTTCTTTATGGTCCAACTCTCACATTCATATATAATTACTGGAAAAATCATAGCTTTGACTATATGGACCTTTATCAGCAAAGTAATGTCTCTGCTTTTTAATATGCTGTCTAGGTTTGGCATAGCTTTTCTTTCAAGGAATAAGAATCTTTTAATTTCATGACTGCAGTCACCATCTGCAGTGATTTTGGAGTCCAAGGAAATAGTTGTCACTGTTTTCATTGTTTCTCCATCTATTTGCCATGAAGTGATGGAACCAGCTACCATGATCTTAGTTTTTTGAATGTTGAGTTTTAAGTCCGTTTTTTCACTCTCTTCTTTCATTGTTATCAAGAGGCTCTCTGCCATAAGGGTGATATCATTTGCCTATCTGAGGTTGATATTTCTCTCAGCAGCCTTGATTTCAGCTTGTGCTTCATCCAGCCTGGCATTTCTCATGTTGTACTCTGCATAGAAGTTAATAAGTAAGGTGACAATATACAGCCTTTATGTATTTCTTTCCCTATTTGGAACCAGTCTGTTGTTCCATGTCCAGTTCTAACTGTTTTTTCTTGACCGACATACAGGTTTCTCAGGAGGCAGGAAGGTGGTATTCCCATTTCTTTAAGAATTTTCCACAGTTTGCTATGATCCACACAGTCAATGGCTTTGGTGTAGTCAATGAAGCAGAACTAGATGTTTTTCTGGAACGCTCTTGCTTTTCTTATGATCCAATGGATGTTGACAGTTTGATCTGTGGTTCCTCTGCTTTTTCTAAATCCAGCTTGAAAGCTGGAAGTTCTTGGTTCACATGCTCTTGAAACCTTGCCTGGAGAATTTTAAGCATTACTTTGCTAGTGTGTGAGATGAGTGCAGTTATGTCGTAGTTTGAGCATTCTTTGGCATTGCCTTTCTTTGGGATTGGAATGAAAACTGAACTTTTCAAGTCCTGTTGCCCTGTTGAGTTTTCCAAATTTGCTGGCATACTGAGTGAAGCACTTTAGCCGCAGCATCTTTTAGGATTTGAAATAGCTCAGCTGGAATTCAATTGCCTCCATTAGCTTTGTTCATAGTAATGCTTCCTAGGTCCATCTTGACTTTTCACTGTAAGATTCTGGCTCTAGGTGAGTGATCACACCATTGTGGTTATTGGGTCATTTAGATCTTTTTTGTATAGTTCTTCTGTCTATTCTTGGCACCTCTTCTTAGTATGGGATCTTAGTTCCCTGACCATGGATTGAACCCACACCCCCTGCAGTGGAAGCACAGAGTCTTAACCACTGGATTGCCAGGGAAGCACCTAGTTTGACAATAGAAATGTCTTAATCTTAAGTGGTTTGTATTTAATTGTGAAATATGAATGGAAATTCACTTTATAAACATATTTTATTTTGTTCAGGACTTAATGAAAATTCTCCCTGGTGTTATAAATCTCCCTTTTAAGTTTCAAGTTTCTATTTATATAAAACAATCAAAAAACAACTATCATAAATAACCAATTAACAATATGAACTGAAATTAATCATCTGTCGCTCAGTTATAAGTGGGTAAGATAAACTTGATCTAAAAGTCTTACACTTCTTTTTTCATTCTGCTATTGGATAAATCAGTTTCATCAAATTTACTGTGTCAGCTCTGTAAAACCATTATCTCAAAGAATCTTTGTTGAACATCTAAGACACCATCAACTTGGGCAGGCATTTTAAAGTATTTTTTCTAATATTTAAAATAATAAAGAAGCATATTGATATCTTTCCCATACGTTATTTACAACAAGAGCTCCTTCTCATTTACTTTAAACACTTCAGCTCTGAATTTGTAGAATCTTTCCAAATTTTTTATCTTCAGAATTTTTGTCAGGAGCATTGACACCACTGAGACATGAATCTCATATTTTTTCTTGTCTGGTATGTGAAGGAACACACTATATGTTCATTAAAAGGATAAATGAGAGAAAGAGTTGGTGAATACACGAATGAATGAATGAATGATCTCTTCAAATCTAAATCTCAAAATTGTTAACTTCTTTCCTCTTGCCCTCAGTGGCTCCAGAGATATAAAGAAATGTCCATGATTGAGATGAAACAAATGGAATGATATTTTTAAATTTTTAATTATTTTTATAATCTACTCAGTTCAGCATTGCTAACGCTCATCAGAACATAGCCATTCTCTATGATCTTCTTTACTCAGTCTGTTACATCATCCCTCACCCGGTCTTGTTGGGCTGGGCTGTATTACTACCTTTTTCTTCCTCTTCCTGAAGGGGATACTATTAGGTTCAGTCTTCTCCTTTACCATCCCATGCTATCCTGTGTACTCTTTCTCAACTTATTCCATCTGAAATAACTTAATGTAACTTCATTATTTAGAAGAAAATAGTTGCTAAGTCATGTTTGACTTTTTGCTACCACATGGACTAAAGCATGCCAGCCTTCCTGCCTTTCACTGTCTCCTAGAGTTTGCTCAAATTCATGTCCATTAAGTCACTGATGCTATCTAACCATCTCATCCTCTGACACTCCCTTCTCCTGCCCTCAATAGTTCCTAGCATCATTGTTTTTTTCCAGTGAATCAGCTCTTCACATAAGGTAGCCAAAGTATTGGAGCTTCAGCATCAGTCCTTCCACTGAATATTCAGAGTTTATTTCCTTTAGGATTGACTGGTTTCATCTCCTTACTGTCCAAGGGACTCTTAAGTGTCTTCTCCAGAACCACAGTAGAAAAGCATCAATTCTTCAGCACTCAGCCTTCTTTATTGTCCAACCCTCACATCCATACATTACTACTGGAAAAATCATAGTTTGACTATATGGACCTTTTTTGGCAAAGTGATGTTTCTGCTTTTGAATATGCTTTCTGGACTTATCATAGTTTTCCTTCCAAGAAGCAAGTGTCTCTTAATTTCATGACTGCAGTCACTGTCCACAGTGATTTTGGAGACCGAGAAAATAAAACCTGTCACTACTTCCACTTTTTCCCTTTTTAATTGCCATGAAGGATGGGACTGGATGCCATGATTTTGTTTCTTGAATGCTGAGTTTTAAGACAGTTTTTTTTTTCACTCTTCTCTTTCACCCTCATCAAGAGGCTCTTTAGTTCCTCTTCACTTTTTTCCATTAGAGTGGTATTATCTCCATATCTGAAAAATGAAAGTTTCTCAGTCTTGTCTGACTCTTTGTGGCCCCATGGACTATAGAGTCCATGGAATTCTCCAGGCCAGAATACTGGCATGGGTAGCCTTTCCCTTCTGCACAGTGTCTTCCTGACCTAGGAATTGAACCAGGGTCTCCTACATTGCAGGTGGATTCTTTACTGAATGAACTATCAGGGAAATCCATATCTGAGGTTGTTGATATTTCTACCAACAATCTTGATTCCAGCCTGTGATTCATTCAACCCAGCATTTTGCAAGATGTACTCTGCATAGAGCTTAAATAAGAGGGTGACAATATACAGCCTTGACATATTCCTTTCCCAATTTTGAACCAGTCAGTTCTTCCAGGTCTGGTTCTAACTGTTGCTTCTTGCACTGCATACAGGTTTCTCAGGAGACAAGTAAGGAGGTCTGGTATTCCCATCTCTTTAAGAATTTTCCACAGTTTGCTGTGATCCACACAATCAAATAGAAGAAAATGGAGGTTAATACAATCTAGAATAAAGTGTCTATACAAAAGTGGAAGACAGATTATAACACAGCTAGGATTTTCTTTCACATGTCTCTTCAGCCTTTAAATAGTTTGTTCTGTTTTACCAACCTAAAGTGAAAGTGAAAGTGAAGTCACTCAGTTGTGTCTGACTCTTTGCGACCCCATGGACTGCAGCCTACCAGGCTCCTCCGGTTTTCCAGGCAAGAGTACTGGAGTGGGTTGCCATTGCCTTTACCAACCTAAACAGCATATTAAAAAGCAGAGACATGACTTTTCCAACAAAGGTCTATCTAGCCAAAGCTATGGTTTTTCCGGTAGTCATGAATGGATATGACTAACATGAATGGATGTTGGATCACAAATAAAGCTGAGCACCAAATAAATGATGCTTTGGAACTGTGGTGTTGGAGAAGACTCTTGAGAGTCCCTTGGACTGCAAGGAGATCCAGCCAGTCCATCCTAAAGGAAATCAGTCCTGAATATTCATTGGAAGGGCTGATGCTGAAACTGAAACTCCAATACTTTGGCCACCTGATGCAAAGAACTGACTCATTGGAAAAGACCCTGATGCTGGGAAAGATGGATGCCAGGAGGAGGGGATGAAGAGGATGAAATGGTTGTATGGCATCACCCACTCGATGGACATGAGTTTGAGTAAGTTTTGGGAATTGGTGATGGACAGGGAAGCCTGGTGTGCTGCAGTCCATGGGGTCACAAAGAGTCAGACATGGCTAAGTGACTGAACTGAACCTTCTTTATTTACATATAGGCCCCTCCCTTAGCCAGTTGTTATCACTCATGTTTTATTTTCCCATGTAGATTATGGGTAGGATCCTAAGGTTTATCTTTCTTTTAAAAATAATTGAAAGGATTAGATCTTGGTTCTCCATATTTGATGCTCTCTAGAGTTCCTTGTGGAGAAGGCAATGGCACCCCATTCCAGTACTCTTGCCTGGAAAATCCCATGGATGGAGGAGCCTAGTGGGCTGCAGTCCATGGGGTCGCTAAGAGTCAGACACAACTGAGCGACTTCACTTTCACTTTTCACTTTCATGCATTGGAGAAAGAAACGGCAACCCACTCCAGTGTTCTTGCCTGGAGAATCCCAGGGGCGGGGGAGCCTGGTGGGCTGCCGTCTATGGGGTCGTACAGAGTCGGACACGACTGAAGTGACTTAGCAGCAGTAGCAGCAGAGTTCCTTGACACAGGAAAAAATAGCCAAGTGGAAAATGAATTTCACATTTTTTTAATTACTGAGCATCCAATACCTCTGCTTATGCAGGACTTCCCTGCAAAGCACTGCAGTATCAAGGGACTCGGGCTGAATTTCTCTTTTATTTATTTGAATTTTTATTGGAATATAGTTGCTCTTCAATGTTGTATTTTCTTCTGTACAGCAAAGTGGATCAGCTACACACACACATAGACACACACACACACACACACACACACACATATATATCCCCTTTTCCTTGGATTTCCTTCCTACTTAGGTCACCACAGAGCACTGAGTAAAGTTCCCTGTGCTGCACAGTCAGTTCTCATTAGTTATCTATTTTATATGTAGTAGTGTATACATGCAAATTACAATCTCCCAATCCATCCCACACCCCCCTTCCTCCCTTGGCATCCCTACACATGTTCTCTACATCTGTGTCTCTATTCCTTCTTTACAAATAAATTCAGCTATACCATTTTTCTAGATTCCACATATATGTGTTAATATGAGATATTTATTTTGCTCATTCCAACTTACTTCACTCTGTATGACAGTCTCTAGGTTCATCCACATCTTAGGCTGAATTTCAAAGAGCTGTTTTCTTCACCCCATCTATGAATCCAGAGTAACTGTGCTGTGGGTAAGGCTTTCTGTCCATTTACCCAGCTACTTACTGGATAAAGATGGCTGGTCTGACCTGGGGCCCCGTACCATAATGCTACTGCAGGGAAGAGAAACAGCAGGGGTGCCCACTGCTTGGGAGCTGGAAAAACTGAAAGACTTTCCTGGTATAAATCTTGATACATACAGCATGGCAATTCTTCTCAATAAGCCTGGGGTTTGGCCAATGAAGCTTTCTCCCTGAGAGAGATAGACAGGTGGGATAAAAATAGGCTTCCCACCTAGCTTGTAAATATTAAGTGCATGCTAGGTTCAGTTCAATTGCTCAGTCATGTCCGACTCTTTGCGACCCCATGAATTGCAGCATGCCAGGCCTCCCTATCCCCAACTCCCAGAGTTCACTCAAACTCACGTCCGTCGAGTCAGTGATGCCATCCAGCCATCTCATCCTCTGTCGTCCCCTTCTCCTCCTGCCCTCACTCCCTCCCAGCATCAAAGTCTTTTCCAATGAGTCAACTCTTCGCATGAGGTGGCCAAAGTACTGGAGTTTCAGCTTTAGCATCATTCCTTCCAAAGAACAGCCAGATCAGATCAGATCAGATCAGTCGCTCAGTCGTGTCCAACTCTTTGCGACCCCATGAATCGCAGCACACCAGGCCTCCCTGTCCATCACCAACTCCCGGAGTTCACTGAGACTCACAGCCAAGCACTGTTCAAATCAATTTACCTGCATTATTTCATTGAATATTCATAAGAACCTTAAGAGATCAATACTATTACTGTAACTACTATATTGAATAACTACCATATTATTATAATTATAATATTAAAAACAGTGTACTTCTACATATGCAGGAGTTAGGCTTACAGGGAATTAAACAACTTGACTGAGGTCATATAGCAATAACTATCAGAAATGAATTTATATCCAAGTCTAACTGCATGGTCTGCTGTTCCTATACATTATGATACATACCCTGCTTGGTGAATGGTTGTCAAGAGACTGTATTGCATGTGAGTTCATTTTGAAAATTTCCACTGTGTCCATCCTGGCAAATCCACTAGTTCATTTCATCACTCAACGAGTACAAGTCTCCTACTTGCCAATTACCATGTGAAGCCCAGGGGAACCAAGATTGAGCAACAGAGAAAGAGTCCTGTTCTCAAGGAAGCATTCTGAACAGAGAACAGGAAAATCAATCAACTCAAACAATAGCGTCTAACAATAGCTTCCTCCACGTTGGGGAAGCACAGATGCCACCTACACGCTCCAGAAAAGTCTCTGCATCAGTCTCCAGTACTTAGAATCTATCATTTTTAAGGTTCATAAAATAATTTATTATTGAATAAACATGGTAGACACTAGGATAATATAATCTCTGATCTTTTTGTTGTTGCTCAGTCACTAAGTCCAGTCTGATTATTTGTGACCCCGTGGACTGTAGCACATTAGCTTCCTCTGCCTTTCACTGTCTCCTGGAATTTCCTCAAATTCAGATACATTGAGTCAGTGATGCCATCCAACCATCTCATCCTCTGTCGTCCTCTTCTCCTCCTGCCTTCAGTCTTTCTCAGCATCAGGGTATTTTCCAGTGAGTCAACTCTTCAAATCAGGAGGCCAAAGTATTGGAGCTCCAGCTTTAGCATCAGTCCTTCTAAAATATACTCAAGATTTGTTTCCTTTAAGATTGACTGATTTGATTCCCTTACAGTCCAAGGGACTCTCAAGAGTCTTTTCCAACACCATATTTTCAAAAGGGAAATCACTTCCTTATAAAAAGCAAAACTTGCCTAATGAAAGAGAAACATAGGGTGATCTCATTATAATGGAAATATTAAGAGGCAAGAAAAAATAAATTTATGGGAGCAAATAAAGCCCTTGATTCCATGAGTGGGAAATGAAAGGTCTTCCTGACAACTAACTTCTGATCTCATGCATTCCCCCAGAGAAATTGTGTTTAGTGAAATAAGAACCAAGGGATCAACCTTGATTCCTGTTGGCTACCAGAAAACTCAGTAGTGCAATTCAACTTTCATGTACCACCATTTCTTTGTAAAATGAGAGTTAGCTGCTAATTCGCTTCAGTCGTGTCCGACTCTGTGCGACCCCATAGACAGCAGCCCATCAGGCTCCACCGTCCCTGGGATTCTCCAGGCAAGAACACTGGAGTCGGTTGCCATTTCCTTCTCCAATGCATGAAAGTAAAAAGTGAAAGTGAAGTCACTCAATCGTGTCTGACTCTTAGCAACCTCATGAACTGCAGCCTACCAGGCTCCCCCATCCACGGGATTTTCCAGGCAAGAATACTGGAGTGGGGTGCCATTGCCTTCTCGGAAATGAGAGTTAAGTTGATCCTAAACAGGCCCTGAGACTCACATATCATACTAATCAGGAAAGCTGATAAGTTCCCATTATCATTTTTACTTTTTTTTTATTCTGAAAGTTTGTATCTACTTAATAGATAAAATTCACAATTTAAAATTTATAAAACAAACTCCAGGGCCACATAGCCTTATAAGTTACTCTTTCCAAATATTTAAGAAAGAAATAACTCAATCTTCCTGATGTGATGTTTTGTGCTCTAACTACTTTTTTTAGGATATACTTTTACTCTACTTTGATTAGAAATATCCCTATTGAAATGCTTCTGATTTCTCAATAAGCCAATTTCTTAGCACTTTAGGTTGCTTTCAGTATTTCATACCCTGAAAAATAATTCTAGTTTTCTTATCATACATGTGACACTCCCTCTATCAAAGATCAATTAAACAATTAAAAGATAAATATTAATTCTAATTGGCATGAAAACTTAAAAACTCCCATTTTCTAACCATACAGAAATTCATAGAAATTATATTATTATTAAAGTTATGAGAACTCTTTTATCAAACTTAGATCACAGCTATACACACACACACACACACACACATACACACACACATACAATTAGTCACTCAGGACTAAATTTCAGGAAAGAAGAGAAAGTGTTAGTTGCTCAGTTATGTCTGACTCTTTGCAACCTTTGATTTGCATCCTTTGCAAAGGATGATTACACTTCATCCCTGCACCTCAATTTCATCATCTTTACAAGGAGGGTTGCAACTCTCCCCAAGGAATTACTCTAAGAATTAAATGAGCTAATAAAGTGTCTGGCGCACAGCAATCCTTAGGCGGCTGTTGTTTAGTCATCATGTCTGACTCTTTGCAACTCCATGAACTGCGGCACACCAGGCTCCTAACATAACCTGAATAACTTTAGGTATCAGTAAGAAAATCCTTACTAGAGCAGTTCTGACCATGCTGAGGATGTCATTGGCCTTCAGCCATTCATACAAACTTTCCAAAAGTCAATGCTGAATAAAAAATAATGTTATTTGTTCATTCAATTTGGGGTTTCAATTTGTATTTCCACCTTGAAGAAAATTTATTTCAAGAGTCTGATTAGCCCTGTGTAGTATTATATACAATTCTATGCTGAATAAATGCATTAACACAAATAATTCATAAAAGCTATTTTTAAAAATTATTTCTTTTATAGATTAACAAAAATTGCAGAGAATTTTAACACTTGTTCAAACTGTGTGATTCTTCATGATACCACTAGAAAGGAATCCTGCATTTAAATCTCAAATTAATCTGCACTGAGAGGTCCTACATAATTATGTAACAAACATATTTTAGTTAAAAAATCTGTTAGGCTGTTGTATAGCAGGGGTCAAAAGCATCCTTACTGGGTTTCCTTGAAAAATAATGAGATTAGTGAGTATCACTAAATCCCACTTGTCTTCCTCTCAATTTGTGATTAAAACTTGCTATTTTCACTCACTAAAATACAGGTGTTAACACATTTATTTCAAATAACTGTAAAATCAAATCTTAGAAACAAAAATTGCAGTATTAAGCCAATAGGATCTTATCAACAAAAGACTTAATATCATTTAATGAGCCCAACAAGGAGAAAAGATCAGCAAATAAATTCTTCCCCTTTAAAAATAAAAGCAAAAGCCCTTAAGTCAACCTAAGCTAAGTCTTATAAAATATACTGATCTGATCTGATCTGATACTTCAGTTTATTAGTACTTTTACTTCTGATTCAAACTTTGTGAGTATTACTAAATCAAGTATCTCTTACACAAACTACCTTCTTCCGTTGGACACAACTTTAGCAGTGCCATGTGTTCCTTCCATGGAAATGATTGGTTTCATTAGCAGAGGTTTCCTAACTGCAGGCATTTGCTTTTATCACGGCAGCTGAAACAAGTATTATTTTGTTCATCTTTTGCCACATAAATGCAGCATGAGGATACATTTGGTCATCTTCTCTAAAGGGAAAGCAATGTGTTCTCAGCATGTTTGCATGAAGTCAGTGAACCTTTAAGGTGATATAGAAGACTCTATATTATTGGTTTACATATCAGCTTCCAATTAGTCCAGCTATTGTGCTGTCAACTCTTTTGAGAGGGTTTGGCTATATTTTGTCAGAGAACTTGAAAATAACCCCAGTGGCAATAGCCTATTCTGATAATAAGGAGACCTCTTTCAAGAATAATGTGGCTTCATGTCCGTGAAGGAGCCAGAAGATTGGCTAAGATTAGTGGGCCAGTAAGCAGATAACAAAGGCGATCATTAAAAGTCCATTTCTGAGGCGAGACATAAGCAATAACCTTTTATGAAACATATTAAACCTCCTATTAGAAATCAAGGCATACTTAGCATATAAATTTTTAGATTCTTGAAAGCATCACAAATGTTGATTATGAAATTCTATTATTATATGGCCTGAGTACAGGTTCATCTGCCTTGTACCTAAAATGTAGCTCTGATATGACTGGGCACATCTAGTGAGTTAGCAGGGCTGCTCGTCAAGAAATCTATGACAAGTCTAAGCTTTTCTGGGAGTTTGCTTACGCTAAGGAAAGAAAGACACACCCATGAGGAACTGGAACTCCTGTGGAAATCCTTGGCAGCAGGAAAAGGATCCACCCTAAATACATTATGATGTTTGGCACTTAAATTTTCTTCACACCTTAAACTACCTAGATTTATTGTGAGCATAAGTTGCTGTTGTTCAGTCTCTAAGTCATTTCCAACTCTTCGTGACCCCATGGACTGCAGAATACCAGGTTCCTCTGTCCTCCACTACCTCAAAGACTTGGCTCAAATTCACATCTATTGAGTCAGTGATGCTATCCAACCATCTCATCCCCTGTTGCCCCTTTCTACTCCTGCTCTCAATCTTTCCCAGCATCAGGGTCTTGTCCAATGTGTCCACACTTCACATGACCAAAGTATTGGAGCTTCAGTTTCATCATCAGTCCTTCCAATGAATATTCAGGGTTGATTTCCTTTAGGATTTACTGGTTTGGTCTCCTTGCTGTCCAAGGGACTCTCAAGAGCCTTCTCCAGCACCACAATTCAAAAGCATCAATTCTTCGGTGCTCAGTCTTCTTTACAGTCCAACTGTCATGTCTGTACATGACTACTGGAAACACCATAGATTTAACTATGAGCACCTTTATTGTCAAAGTGATGTCTCTGGTTTTTAATATGCTGTCTAGGTTTGTAATAGCTTTAATTCCAAGGAAAAGTGTCTTTTAATTTCATGGCTGCAGTCACCATCCACAGTGACTTTGGAGCCCATGAAAATAAAATCTGTCACTGTTTTCAGTTTCTCCCCTTCTATTTGCCATGAAGTGATGGGACCAGATGCCATGACCTTACTCTTTTAAATGTTAAATTTCAAGCTGGCTTTTTCACTCTCCTCTTTCACCTTCATCAATAGGCTCTTTAGTTTCTCATCTGGATATCTGAGGTTGTTAATATTTCTCCTGCCAGTCTTGATTCCAGCTTGTAATTCATCCAATCTTGCAATTCCCATAATGTACTCTTCATAGAAGTTAAATAAGCAGGGTGACAATATACAGCCTTGATGTACTTCTTTTTCAATTGTGAACTACTCAGTTGTTCCATGTCCAGTTCTGTTGCTTCTTGACCTGTGTACAGCTTTCTCAGGAGACAGGTAAGGTGGTCTGGTACTCCTGACTCTTTAAGAATTTTCCACAATTTGTTGGTATATACCCAGTCAAAGGCTTTAGCACAGTCAATGAAGCAGAAGTCGATGTTTTTTTCTGGAATTTCTTTGCTTTCTCCAAGAGCCAACAAATGTTTGCAGTTTGGTCTCTGGTTCCTCTGCCTCTTTGAAACTCAGTTTATATATCTGGAAGTTCTTGGTTCACATACTGCTGAAGCCATACTTGGAGGATTTTGAGCATAAGCATGTGAAATGAATGCAATAGTACAATAATTTGAACATTCTTTGGCATTTCCCTTCTGGGGACTGGAATGAAAACTGATATTTTCCAGTCCTGTGGCCACTGCCGAGTTTTCCAAATTTGCTGACATACTGAGTGCAGCACTTTAACAGCATCATACTTTAGGATTTTAGATAGCTCAGCTGAAATTCCATCACTCCCACTAGCTTTGTTCAGAATAATGCTTCCTAAGACCCACTTGACTTCATACTCCAGGATGCCCAGCTCTAGGTGAGTGACCACACCATCCTGGTTTTCTGGGTCATTAAGACCTTTCTTGTATAGTTCTTCTGTGTATCTTTGCCACCTCTTTCTAATTTCTTCTGCTTCTGTTATGTCCTTGCCATTCCTGTCCTTTATCATGCCCATCCTTTTATGAAATATTCCTTAGATATCTTCTATTTTCTTGAAGAGATTTCTAGTCTTTCCCATTCTATTGTTTTCCTCTCTTTCTTTGCATTGATCACTGAGGAAGGCCTTCTTACCTCTCTTTGCTATTCTCTGGAACTCTGCATTCAGTTGAGTATATATTTCCCTTTCTCCCTTGCCTTTCACTTCTCTTCTTTCCTCAGCCAATTGTAAACCCTCCCCAGATGATCACTTTGCCTTCTTCTATTTCTTTTTTTTTTAATTGGTTTTGGTCACTGCTTCCTGTACAATGTTATGAACCTCTGTCCATGGTTCTTTAGGCATTCTGTTACCAGATCTAACCCCTTGAATTTATTTGTCACTTCTACTGTATAACCATAAATGACTCAATTTAAGTCATGCCTGAATGGCATAATGGTTTTCCCAACTTTATTCAATTTAATCTTGATTTTTGCAATAAGGAGCTCAGGATCTGAGCCACAGTCAGCTACAGGTCTTGTTTTTGCTGACTGTATAGATCTACCCCATCTTCAGCTGTAAAGAACATAATCAGTCCAATTTCTGTATTGACTATCTGATGATTTCCATGTGTAGAGTCATCTCTTGGGTTGTAGGAAAAGGGTGTTTGCTATGACAAGTATGTTCTCTTGGCAAATCTCTGTTAGCTGTTGCCCTGCTTCATTAGTACTCCAAGGCCAAACTTGCCTGTTATTCTGGGTATCTGCTGACTTTCTACTTTTGCATACCAATCCCCTATGATGAAAAAGACATCTCTTTTTGGTATTAGTTTTAGAAGATTTGGCCGGCTCTTCATAGAACCAGTTAACTTAAGCTTCTTCAGCATCAGTGGTTGGGATATAGACTTGGATTATGGTGATTTTGAGTGGTTTGCTTTGGAAATGAACCACGATCATTCTGTTGTTTTTTTAGTTGTACCCAAGTACTGCATTTTGGACTCTTTTCTTGACTATGATGTCTAGTTCATTTCTTCTAAGAGATTCTTGCCCACCGTAGTAGATACAATGGTCATTTGAATTAAATTCACCCATTCCTGTCCATTTCAGTTCACTGATTCCTAAGATATCAATGTTCACTCTTGCCATCTCCTGCTTGACCACATTCAGTTTATCTTGATTCATGGACCTAATATTCCAGGTTCCTATGCAATAATGTTTTTATAGCATTGGACTTTACTTTCACCATCAGACACATCTGCAACTGAGAAGCTTCTGCTTTGGCCCAACCACTTCATTCTTTCTGGAGCTATTACTAATTGCTCTCCACTCTTCCCCAGTAGGATATTTAACTCTTTCTGACCTGGAAGAGCTTATCTTCCTGTGTCATAAATTTTTCATTTTTATACTATTCATGAGGTTTTCATGGCAAGAATACTAGAGTAGTTTGCCGTTCCCTCCTCCAGTGGACCATGTTTTGTCAGAACTCTCCACAATTATCCATTTGTCTTAGGTGGCCCTGCATGGCATGGCTCATAGCTTCCTTGAGTTATGCAAACCCCTTCACCATAACAGGGCTGTGATCCATGAAGGGGTGAGCATAAGTGTTGCACTTAAAAGATAAAATAGCTGTCCTGATACATCCCTTCCCAAATTTCTGATCTTACATTATCTTTCTTCCCTACTCTCATTCTTTTGGCTGTAACCACATCATATCTTGAATGAACCATACTCCATCAGATACTGGAAACTTTAATTTTGCTATTGATGTCACCAAAACCACTTTCCTTGAGCCTGTCCCTAACTCCCTTCCTTACTCTTAGTACACTCCTTTGGAATTCTTAGAAACACCTTCATGCAGAGGAAGAATGATGTTCAATAAGACAAGATTCTGGGCCACTGGTTAAAGGAAAATTCCAACAAAATGTGTTGCCCTATGACTCAGACCTCCATCTGCCCTTCCAAGTAAGCAAGGTCTGGCAAACTGGGGTTTCGTTTCTAAACCTGGGGTCATATTTTTTTTAAGATTTCTGACTTAGAACTCTTTTTCTTTCTTCTCTTTCTCCTTTCTTCTCTCTTTTTCAGAAAGTTATGTATCAGATTTAGGACTAAGGTGCTTCTCCTCTAAGTTCTAGTCCCCTAATTCATTCCCTTAATAAATGATTAGTATAGACTCATTGTATTTTTCAGATTTAAGGATGGACATTGGAAATCATATGGGGGCACATTAGGAAAACAGAGAAGCCATGGGGTCAAATTACTTGCTCAGAATTGCATATCTAGTTGTTGGAACTCAGGTTGACATTCCAAAGTTAGTTCATTTGCACTTTTAGCTTTCCGTTTGGAGGAAGAAGAAAGGGTGAAGAGTGACATCATGGAATTAAGCTAAGTTGACCTATAATTAAAAATCAAAGTCATGCCACCCAGTCTATCTACTCTGTTTAACATTCATGACTATCACAGGTGTATCTCATAAATTACAATTATTTCTTTGGCCCCAGGAATCAATTTGGTAGATAGATGGGCCATTTATATACAGAACCCTACTTTTACATTTATCTCAGGGCCAAGTGTGAAGGACATGGTTGAGTAGTGCTACCGGCACACATTAAGGGAAATAAATTGCATATGATACACTGTATCTTTAATATCAACAATAATCTTCCATTTTTTAAGCATATTGCATATGAAGTGGCCATTATGGACTTTTATCAAGTCCAAACAACAGAGGCTTATCATATGGAAAATGATAAGTGCTGCCACTTCCAAGTTACCTCGGGTGTAGACAGAATGCACCTCAAAGATGTGTTAAATGTAGTATCTATCAACACCTTCTGCCACTATTGCTATTAAAAGAAGGTAACAAGCCTGTCTTTCTTCAGGGTTCGATTAACAGGAAAAAATAATGAGCAAGAATTTCTGATAAATTAGGTAACTTTTGAAACTTAAAAACTCATTAATCTACTTATTTGTTCATTCATACAATAAATATCTGTAAAAAATAGTCTATAATATATCATATCCTTTTCTAGGAGGTAAAAATAAGATTTGGAGCCACATCATGCTTTTTAAAAGGGCTTTCCTGGTGGCTCAGACGGTAAAGAATCTACCTGCAGTGTAGGAGACCTGGGTTCGATTCCTGGGTCAGGAAGATGCCCTGGAGAAGGGCATGGCAACCCACTCCAATATTCTTGCCTGTAGAGTTCCATGGACAGAGGAGCCAAGCCAACTATAGCCCATCGTGTTGCAAAGAGTCTAACACGACTGAGCAACTAACACGCACATGCCTTTTAAAGGAGTGCACGTCAATTTGGAGAAGTTAGAGGAATGAATTTAAAATATCCCACCTATGGAGGTTGGAAACAGGTAAAGAGAACAAATAAACAAAGCTTTTTTTATGGACAAACTGGGAAGAAAGGAGCTTGGTTCTGAGTGTGGATGTCAATAATATACAAAGGAAGGTGACATGAGTCCGGGAAGTCCTGTTTTATAAGATGGTATTTCTGCAGAGAACAAAGAGAAGACATCTAGAGAAGAATTTCTAGGTAAGGAGAATAGCATGAGTGATGACCTGACACACGTTGGCTTTGGCGTATTCAAAAAACAGTAAGCGGTCAGTGTGGCTGAAGAATAATGAATTCTGTGTGTGCATATAAAAAGATTATTTAGGGTTTGTAAATTGTGGTCACATGCACTGCCATTTTATGAAAGTAAAAACCTTGCTATATTAGCCTTCTCTGAAGAACCAAAACTGATAGAATATACATATATAATAGGAATAAGTAAAGAAAGCTGAGCACTGAAGAATTGATGCTTTTGAACTGTGATGTTGGAGAAGACTCTTGAGAGTCCCTTGGACTGCGAGGAGATCCAACCAGTCCATCCTAAAGGAGATCAGTCCTGTGTGTTCATTGGAAGGACTGATGTTGAAGCTGAAACTCCAGTACTTTGGCCACCTTATGCGAAGAGCTGACTTATTTGAAAAGACCCTGATGCTAGGAAAGATTGAGGGCAGGAGGAGAGGATGAGATGGTTGGATGGCATCACTGATTCAGTGGACATGAGCTTGAGTCAACTCTGGGAGTTGGTGATGGACAGGGAGGCCTGGTGTGCTGCAGTCCATGAGATCGCAAAGAGTCGGACACGACTGAGTGACTGAACTGAACTGAAGCTCGTATATTTATTGAGGCTGGAAGCCTCATGATTTGCTTTCTGTAAGCTGGACACTGCAAAGAGAGCCAGTGGTGAGAGTCAGTCAGAGCAGAGACACAAGGGTGTGGATGTCTGAGGGCAGGAGAAGATGAATGTCGCAGCTCAAACAAGGACAACAAATTCACCCTTCCTCTGTCCTTTTAATCCATTCAGGCTCTCAAGGCATTGGATGATGCCTGCCACATATTGAGGACCATCTTTTTTAGTCTACTGATTCAATGCAGATCTCTTCTGGAAACTCCTCAGAGACATACCCAGAAATAACGTTTTATTCATTTAGTAATGTCCTGCAGTCTGGGCATCCTTTAGTCCAGTGAAGTTGGCACATAGAATTAACCATCACACTTGCCAAAGAGAGATAATGCCTAGAAAAATACAAACATATACCCTTTCTTATATAGGACTTTGCAAAACAGCAGAATCATTTTTATACCGTTTTCAGAAAACATAATCAGCAACTATTTAATAATTTAGTTTTAAGGAAACATATTCTTGAGTCAAATTTCCTCCCTTTAAATTATTTACTCTCTGTCTGGCTTTGGTTATTTTTCTTAGTTGAAGACAGTTGATTTACCATGTTGTGCTCATTTCCAGTGTACAACAAAGTGATTCAGTTATACTAAAGTGATTTGGGTTTTCAGATTCTTTTCCCTTATAGGTTATTACAAAATATTGAGTATAACTCCCTGTGCTATACAGTACAACTTTGGTGGTTAATTATTTTACATATAGTAGTTTGTATCTGCTAGTCCAAAACTCCTAATCTATCCCTCCTCAACCCCTTTCCCCATAATTTTATTCTATGTATGTGAGTCTAGATTTCTGTTTTGTAAATAAGTTCATTTGTATCTTGTTTTTAGACCCTACAAATAAGCAGTATCATATGCTGCATATCATATGCTCTCTCCCTGCTGCTGCTGCTAAGTCGCTTCAGTCGTGTCCGACTCTGTGCGACCCCATAGACGGAAGCCCACCAGGCTCCCCCGCCCCTAGGATTCTCCAGGCAAGAATACTGGAGTGGGTTGCCATTTCCTTCTCCAATGCATGAAAGTGAAAAGTGAAAAGGAAGTCACTCAGTCGTGTCCGACTCTTAGCGAACCCATGGACTACAGCCTACCAGGCTCCTCCATCCGTGGGATTCTCTCTCTATCTAACAGTAAGACTGTCAGAAATCATTTCCTTTCTTCTGGCAGGGCCAGCAATGCGGGACCTAACTAAATCTCCTAACCCAAGCCATAATCTGATCTACAAGGAACTCTACGACATCTTCATTCCACAAGGCATCGCTATGTTGATAATTTACTTTTGTTTTTCAGTCGCTAAGTCATGTTAGACTCTTTTGTGACCCCATGGACAATAGCTCTTCAGGCTCCTCTGTCCATGGGATTTTCCAGGCAAGAATACTGGAGTGGGTTGCCATTTCCTTCCTCTGGGGTTCTTCCTGACCCCCATCTCCTGCATTGTGTGATCAAACCCACATCTCCTGTATTGGCAGGCAGATTTTTACCACTCAGCCATCAGGGAAGCCCTGATAATTCATTTTATTTATGGTATTATGTGGATTGGACCAGATCAGCAGGAAGTAGTAAGTATACTAGACTTCTTGGTAGGATACATGCGTGAGAGAGGAAGGGAAAAAAATCCTGCAAACTTTCAGGAACCTGTTGCCTAGTGGAATTTCTAGGGGTATAGTAGTCTGAAGCATATTAAGATATTCTATCCAAAGTAAAAGACTAATTGCTGCATCTGCTTCCTTTTGCTATTAAGAAAGAACAAAATTGCCTAGTGTGCCTCCTTAGATTTTGCAGAAGTCTAGACCTCATTTGGGCATGCTACTCTGACCTGTGAGCAGCCTGTTAATCTGCCAGATTTGAGCAGGGTCTAGAAAAAACATTCTTCTGCTACCCTACCGCTTGGACCATATGACCCCACATGTTCTAATAAAGATTGAATGTCTGTAGCAGATAAAGATGTTTTGCAAAGACTTTGACAGGATTTTATAAGTGAAATATAAAAAAATAAAAGAGGCAAACTCATATAAATAAAGAATAGAAAAGTGACTGCCAAGAGTTGGGAGTGAGGCAACAGAATAGGGAGAGGTTAGTAAAAGCATATAGAACTTTAGGTATAAAATGATCAGATCTGAGGATCTAATAGACAACATGGTTGTACACTGTATAATTGATAATATTATTGTATAAATGAAAATGTCTTCTAAGAGACAGTGAACTGAAAAGTTTAATGATAATAGTAAGAAGAATAGTAAATATCTCACACTCTGTAAAGTTATGACTGATGTAACTCATGTTTAGGATAAGAGTTTAATAAATACTATGCAGTATGATTTTGTTCTTACAAAATCAGCAATTGCACTTGGAAAGTGGTCTACATCCAAGTAGGCAATACTGCTTTTGAGACGAGTGATGATTTTACAGGAGGGGCAAAAGTTAGACTTAAACCCATAGCATTAGAGGCACAATGTCTATTGTTTATATAATATCACAACCTCACATTCAAATTTGAAATGGTATTTTACAACATACATGAGACAGAGCAATTGGATATTTGTATAGGAGTTTTCAACCACAATTCTCTGTATTTCCTTTACCAGAACTATTTTTTTTAATTTATTATCTGACTTGCCGTTTTAGTATGTAAGCCCCATAGTGTCAGTTACCTTCTCTGTTTTCTTTAATTTTTCCCAGTGACCGGCACACAGTAAGTTTCCAGTTAAATATTTATTAAAGTGATATAGAGAACATGAATGTCCATGAATTGGGCATAAAGAGTTGGCATGGGGCACTCCAGGCTGACCTCTGCCCTAGTTCCTTTCTTGTAGAAAGCATCCTGTCATAATTAAATTTTTGCTCCAGGGATCTATAAGGGTTATTGTTTCAAGGTTGCTGATTTCTGAATACTTGACATTTCTAATACGATTGCCCTTGCAATTTTGTTAATGAAATGACAACACCACAAATCCTCTCCACATTGAAGTAGAAAATGAAGGTGAATAAATAAATAACTAATGAAGGGACTACAGTCCAGCTAATTATGGTCACAGTATCAGGAAGTTCATGCTAATAAGGAGTGTGTGTCTTTTGCTTTGCATTTATTCATACTCTAGAAAATGGTGACAGTAAATTCTTTTGTCATAAAAAATCTCTGTAATAACCAATGAGACATAACCGCTATAAATAATTTAAATTCTACTAAGTAAAAACAAAGGTTTAACTGAGTTTTGCCAACTAAGCTTGGGGCACTTAGACATCCCTACAGCAGATGGGAACTGTCAGAACCCATAACATTTAAAATTGTAAGACACGACTTTCAGATGACAGAAACCATAAGAATTCATGCAAATCAACAAGCCCAACACACCTTATTTAAAGGGAGTGCTTGACAGTTAAAAGAAAAGACCACGTTAAAGCCGCACATTTGGAATATCTCAAGTTTTAATTAGTCAAATGTCACCATTTCCTAAATGGAAGATTTTCCATTGATAATCCTTTTTAAAATCTGTTTAAAAGCGAAGTTTTCTTTCCACTGATTTTGGTGTTAATTCTATGCCAAATTATGCTTTTTTTTTTTTCATCGTTCAAGCTTTCTGTCAATGATATCCAATAATAGAATAAGGAGATAAAAAAAACTCCCTAATACATCTGACCAATTTAATTTTAAGAAGATCCATTTGGGATGGGTTTTGATTGCCATATGCTTGTAGCTATAAGAATTTTGCAATGCACAGCTTTTACTTAGTATGTATATCCATTTGCTGTTTCTGTTAATAGATGCGGATAGAGCTTTAGGAAAAGTGATAACGCGGCCACCACCATGTATTCCTCGAGACTTCAGCTGAAATGTAGACAACCAAATAAGTGACATGTACATGGCACTTCATCATTTCAAAAAATGCTTCCATATACATGGCCTAATTTGTTGCTGAAGTTAAACTATGAGGTTGGGTATTTCTTTTTTTTAAATAATATTACTTATTTATTGGCTGTGCTGAGTCTGTTGCTGCACGGCTTTTCTCAAGCTGCAGCGAGCAAAGGCAACTCTCTAGTTGCCGTGTGCCAGTTTCCAATGGTAGTGGCTTCTCTTACTGTGGAGCATGGCTCTAGGGCACGCAGGCTTAAGCAGTTGTGGTGCATAGACTCAGTAGTTGTGGCCCGTGAGATGGACAGCACAGGCTCAGTAGTTTTGGCACACAGGCTTAGTAGCTCTGTGGCACATAGGATCTTTCCATATCAGGGGTGGAACCTGTGTCTCCTGCATCGGCAGGCAGGTTCTTTACCCCTGAGCCAAAAGGGAAGCCTGAGATGGGTATTTTTATTGGGCCTACCTACAGTTGAAGAAACTGTGAGTCAGGGAGTTTGAGTAACTCCTTACAGATCACATTCACAGCAAACATGGGGCCCAAGAGCCAGAACCTGTTGGCTTCAAATCTCTTGGTCTTTCCTACATACCACATTGAGGAAGAATAAAATTCAGAACACGAGAAGAGAAATCTGCATGATCTCCATCATTATATTTTCAATGTCAACCTTCTGTATGTTAGGACCTGCCAATGCCATGGAGAACGACTCAGTTTGTATCCGCTCTTCAGGTGGACAAGGGACCGTGCTGTCATCACTGTGAAAAGTGCTTTGTTGTGAGTCCCTAAGGAATTGGGACATCTCTGCCAGGACTTCAAATGTGAGTATGAGTTGGTTAGGAGAAGGGACAGTTGCAGGCCCAAGGACAGCATTTCCAAGGGACTGGAAATAAACCCAGTTTGATCCGAATACATTGAGGAGCTAGAGAATCAAAACAGTTGGGACAAGTGGGGCAAGACCCCACTTGTGGGGACAGACCCCACAAAGACCTTATAAATCATTTTTTGAAGTTTAGATTTTACTTAAAGAGCCATAGGGAGATTTCTAAGCCATTCAAGAATTTAACATGCATTGACAATGCATTTCAAAGTTTATATGCAATCCTAAATAAAAGACCAAAGCCTTTGACTGTGTGGATCACAATAAACTGTGGAAAATTCTGAAAGAGATGGGCATACCAGACCACTTGACCTGCCTCTTGAGAAACCCATATGCAGGTCAGGAAGCAAAAGTTAGAACTGGACATGGAACAACAGACTGGTTCCAAATAGGAAAAAGAATATGTCAAGGCTGTATATTGTCACCCTGCTTATTTAACTTATATGCAGAGTACATCATGAGAAACGCTGGGCTGCAAGAAGCACAAGCTGGAATCAAGATTGCCAGGAGAAATATCAATAACCTCAGATATGCAGATGACACCACCCTTATGGCAGAAAGTGAAGAAGAACTAAAGAGCCTCTTGATAAAAGTGAAAGAGGAGAGTGAAAAAGTTGGCTTAAAGCTCAGCATTCAGAAAACTAAGATGATGGCATCCAGTCCCATCACTTCATGGCCAATAGATGGGGAAACAGTAGAAACAGTGTCAGACTTTATTTTTTGGGGCCCCAAAATCACTGCAGATGGTGACTGCAGCCATGAAATTAAAAGACGCTTACTCCTTGGAAGGAAAGTTATGACCAACCTAGATAGCATATTGAAAAGCAGAGACATTACTTTGCCAACAAAGGTCCATCTAGTCAAGGCTATGGTTTTTCCAGTGGTTATGTATGGATGTGAGAGTTGGACTGTGAAGAAAGCTGAGCACCGAAGAATGATGCTTTTGAACTGTGGTGTTGGAGAAGACTCTTGAGAGTCCCTTGGATTGCAAGGAGATCCAACCAATCCAGTCTAAAGGAGATCAGCCCTGGATGTTCATTGGAAGGACTGATACTAAAGCTGAAACTCCAGTACTTTGGCCACCTCATGAGAAGAGTTGACTCATTGGAAAAGACTCTGAGGTTGGGAGGGATTGGGGGCAGGAGGAGAAGGGGACGACAGAGGATGAGATGGCTGGATGGCATCACTGACTCAATGGACATGAGTTTGAGTGAACTCCAGGAGTTGGTGATAGACAGGGAGGCCTGGCGTGCTGCAAGTCATGGGGTTGCAAACACTTGGACACGACTGAGTGACTGAACTGAACTGAACTGAACTGAAATATAAGGTAAGATTTGTTTTGGAGGATGTTGGAAACTTGCCAATGAGTAAAATTGCAAACGGCCATATGGACCTTAGAAGGAATATTTCTGCCCCAGGCCAATATAAATTTCTTTCTTGAAGTAAATAAATACATACAGACATAATTGGCCCTAAGGAAAATTAATAATATAAAAACCCACAGTATTTTTCTTTTTTAATAATGAGTTGATCTATTCCTACTTGGGATAGATTTTTTTTTTTAACTTGGTTTGTAGACTAAATGGAATTGGTTGTTTGAAATAACTTTAAATAATCTCTCAAACCTGAGTAAGATCCCCTGGGCCATTGCAAGATGAGCTATTTGCATGCCAAACTACAAGGTTCAGCATATGGTCCCTAGTATTTGCATAAATGAAATCTTAAGAGAGCATTTTCAGTGAGGTGCATTTTATATTGGTCTTTCATCTACACCATGCAAATTGTGTTATTTTCATGAATAAATTACCTCCTTGTACATTGTCCTAAAGTAATATTTTATTTGTAATTTTTCCTTATACAAACAATACATATTTAGTGTTAAATATAGAAATAAATGAAAACAAAAAGATTAAAATATCTCATAATAGGCAAATATTTTCTTTTGTTTATTGTTCTACAAAAATGAACCTATATCCCATATCCTGATTCCTGTGGTTATTAATATTTTTCCATTTAACCACATTTTTAACATAATTCTTCACCTAAATATATTTTAACATGTTACACTCCATCTTATGAATAAAAGTGTCTTACCAATCTTATATTGCTAGATGTTTAAGTTCCTTTGTTTTAAAAAATTATAAGTAGCATTCTAATTTAAGTTAGAATTAAATAGCATATAGTGGCATAGTAAGAGTAAAAATATACTAGCAACCAAATATATTTAGCAGCCCTAAACTTATTCCATAATAATATGATCAGAACAAAAGAGTATCCTTTGGTTGTGCATCATACTCGAGAGCATCAGATATTTATTTATTTTAAGAAATTGTATTTGTGTACATTCTGAAGTCATTGAACTCCAGGGATAGTTCCTGTAAGTCTATGTGAATTTCCAGGCTGCCATAAACAATCAGTGCAACAAAGTAAACTTTAACATTGCTTATGGGGCTAAATAAATAGACTCTAAAAAGAAAGAACTCTTTTTTCTTTTAATACAGTCACTTAGTCTGCATAGAACATCTTGAGCTTCAGGACAGATAAAACTTCCCCAAAAGACAATCTTGAAACCACAGCTAAAGGAATAAGCAAGCAGGTGGAATTTGATCTAAATGGACATCTAAATGGCTGGTGTCTACAAGAGCTTCTCCCCGTGAGGAAACGTGGCCGGTGGTCACAGTGAAATGTGCTTGCAGACCGTTGTGGTGATCCAGAAGAACTGGCTTCCCAACTGCCAACTTAAAATCCTGAGCCTCAGTAACCTTGACCAAATGTAGTGTCCACGATTAGAGTCTGCTCTTTGAAATCAGACCACCTGTATTTGAATCAGAGCTCCAACTCTTCCTGTTGACTTTAAGCATATGCTTTGGGCCTCAATTTCCACAGGAGACTCTAAGAGCATCTTTTTAGGCTTGCTGAGAGGCTTAAATAAAACAATCCATTTAAAGCATGGAGTTCAGTACCCAGCTCATTGTGCATAGTTGGTAAATGTGACTTATTAATTTCTCAAACCTGTGAACCTGAATAGGATCAAGAACTAACACCAACTCTCTATCAAGATCATTTCTCGTTTATTTCACTTGTTACCAGTTGGAAAATGAGGAAGACAAGATCTTCAAACACCTTGGTATGTCAAACCTTATTTAAAAAAGAATTTGTGTGGGTAGTTATTTAAACCATTTAGATGTATAATTGTAAGAGCAGAATTCTACAAATAAAAGACTAAGCTTATATATTTTAACAGAGTGAAGTTGTGAAGGTAGAATTTTTCCTCAAAAATTAACTGGTGGTGACTTGCAAAAGAATTTAATGACATTTATTACTCAAATAAAAACCTATATCAAGTAACTATGGAATAAATATACATAAGTAAATTGTGGTTCCTAGTGAGATATGTTTCAGAGTCCATCACCAGGTTCTATCTGAAAAGAAGAGTGGGAAAGATACATTGGTGAGCAATTTGTAATGGTAAAAGATTATGAAAAAAATAAAGTAATCTTTTCTACATGGATAAAATAAAATATGTTAAGTGTATACCAAAATGTGTTCTGTGCTCTTCCACCCCGGTGTTTTCTCACATAAGAAAGCCCTAACATCTTATAGGAAACAAACAAACAAAAAAACTGTTTGTTATGATATCTTCCTAAATATTATTTTTCTATTTTTGTTTGATTTGCCTTTCTTTGATGGGAGCTTACAGCCTGAATCGGAGAAGGCAATGGCACCCCACTCCAGTACTCTTGCCTGGAAAATCCCATGGATGAAGGAGCCTGGTAGGCTGCAGTCCATGGGGTTGCTAAGAATTGGATACGACTGAGCGACTTCACTTTCACTTTTCACTTTCATGCATTGGAGAAGGAAATGGCAACCCACTCCAGTGTTCTTGCCTGGAGAATCCCAGGGATGGGGGAGCCTGGTGGGCTGCCGTCTATGGGGTCGCATGGAGTCGGACACGACTGAAGTGACTTAGCTGTAGCAGTAGCAGTATAGTCTGGATAATAAAAATGGATTAGGAAAATCATTACAATTCCAGACTTTCTATTGAACTGATGTATTTTAACAAATACTTGGAATTGTTTATGACTATTTAATTCTGACCAGCACTTCCTTGTAATATATAATTTGTGGAGTGATTTTCTGAAATTTAGGTCTTTCAATGAGTCTAGTTTTAAAAGTTCATTATAACACAGTGCACATGTGACACTCCATATACTTCACAAACATTTTCCCTGATGTATTATTATGAAAACAACTTAATGTACTAGTGTAATTTTTCAGCAATTAGTAATTTCAGCTTGAACTGAAGATTGTGCAGAAGGAACAAGTTTATCACAAGGAGTTGTCATCAGTATGAGCTACATCTGGTTGAAACCTCGGAGATCATTCATCCTCTGCTAATGCTTATGGTTCTATTGTCCCCTTGAAAGAAGAATAAAAAGTTTCATTCCCAAAAAAAGGAAAAAGAGGAAGAAGGGATGAAAGAGGAGGAGAAGGAGGAACAGGCGAAGAGGACAGAAAGAGGAGGGTGAGGAAGTGCATTCTATAACGTATAATTGAATTTAGATATATTAGAATATAAAAATGCTTAACAAAAGGAATCAATCACAGCTGTCATTAACAGCGTTGAGAGCAGACGTATCTGATCTCCTAAGAAAAATTGCAGTACTCAAAACTACCTTCTTCTCAAAAGCAGATCAACTTGAAGGTGGTCTTTGGTAACCTAGCATTTTGAGGTCTTCGCTGGGACTTTCGAAAAGTGAGAGATTTAGCTAACTTGCTTTTAAAGAATTTAACTATCCTTAATACTTATGATTTTATAAACAATATAAATATGATAAATTTAAATAAAAACAAAGAAATTGGAGCACTTCTAGGAAGTTTTTTTTTAATTAAAAGGGGGTTTTACTTAAAGAAAGATAAGTATTTTTTTCCTTTTGCTTGTGTGAAGATCACTGAAGGTAAGATTGCATGCGCGCATGCTCAGGCACATCGAACTTTGAGGTGTATGGATGGTAGCCCACCGGGCTCCTCTGTTCATGGGATTTTTCCAGGCAAGAATACTGGAGTGGGTTGCCATTTCCTCTTCCAAGAGATCTTCCTGACCCAGGGATCGAACCCACATCTCCTGTGTCTCCTGCATTGCACACAGACTCTTAACCACTGAGCCATCAGGAAAGCAGCATTAAGATTGGTACTAAGGAAAAGTTTCATCAAGGAGAAATGGTAAGGAAATGAGAAAGTGTTTCCATGTTACAGAGAAATGAGAAAAGTCCACAGAATTTCAAATCTGGAAAAAGGGTATATATATATAACATTCAAATCCATTTTGAACTGCTTTAAGTGTGTGTGCAGTCTTTTATTATAGAGGAAATACAACCTCACTGCAAGCAAATCCATTAGGAAGTGGAGAAGATGGCAGTTCAGAGTTCTAAACTAGTGTAACTAAATATCAAAGAATTAACAGTTTCACTTATAATTATTAGAACTGGCATGGTTTGATGCATTATTCTGTATGTGAAAAAGTAATTCTCTAAATGTAAGCCATATATGGAAACTTGAGGTCGTCTATGGTCCCACTTTCCACAGCTATCATTAGTAGCAGTCTTGTTATCTCCTTACAGTTTGCTTGTTCTCTCTCTTTCTCTCCCTCTCTCATACACACACACACACACACACACACACAAACACACACACACACACACACACACACACACAAGCAAATTTTCATTGTGAATTCTTCATTTTATTTTTAACACAGTCTTTCAACTAAATTATTAACTTAAGAAAACAAGGCAATTTGAAAAATGGATATTTCAGAAAACCCAAGTGTAAAAGAGCAGGTGGATATCAAGACATACTGGAATCAAGCAGATCATCAGAGACCCCACCATATTTTTCTCTTTTTCTGTTGGGGCCATTAAGTTTCATGTCTTCTACTTTCTACACATTTGCTTTGCTTTTGTAGTTCCATCACAGCTTTGTCTATCTCACAACCCTGGAGATTAAACAATGAGTTCATGTAAGCATACCAGATAAACCTAGAACTTCCTAAGCTCAATTCCAAACTCTTGAAAGAGGGAGTCATTGTTCCTCTTATATGAGTAGAACAAGGATTGCTGTAGTTCTCAAGAAAAGGGACATGTGGATTTCCTCTACCTCACAATATTAATCCACTATACCACGGACAACTTTTGGACAACAATTATATAAATCCACTTCACTATTTTAGAGGCTTCCTGATATCCCAATTATACAAACATTACTTGAATTCCTTACTCCCCTCTTGATAATATATTTAGAACATTTGGGCATCTTTGTAAGCACAACTTTATTTCCTTAGGAATAGGATTCATAAAGGGTATGAAGTGTATACATAAATATATACATTGTTATTGCTGTTCAGTTGCTCAGTGGCATCTGACTCTTTGCGATCCCATGGACTGCAGCGTGCCAAGCTTCCCTGTCCTTCACCGTCTCCCAGAGCTTGCTTAAACTCATGTCTATTGAGTTGGTGATGCCATCCAACCATCTCTGTCATCCCCTTCTCCTCCTACTTTCAATCTTCCCCAGCATCAGAGTCTTTTCTAATGAGTCAGTTCTTCACATCAGGTGGCCAAACTATTGGAGTTTCAAATTCAGCATCAGTCCTTCCAATGAATATTCAGGACTGATTTCCTTTAGGATTGACAGGTTTGGTCTCCTTTCAGGCCAAGGATCTTTCAAGAATCTTCTTCAACCCCACAGTTCAAAAGCATCAATTCTTCAGCACTCAGCCTTCTTTATAGTCCAGGTCTCACATCCATTCATGACTGCTGGAGAAATCATAGTTTTGATTAGATGAAACTTTGCTGGAAAAATCATGTCTCTGCTTTTTAATATGCTGTCTAGTTTGGTCATAGCTTTTTGTCCAAGAAACAAGCGTCTTTTAATCCCATGGCTGCAGTCGCCATCTGCAGTGATTTCAGAGCCCAAGAAAAATAAAGTCTGTCACTGCTTCCATTGTTTCCCCATCTATTTGCCATGAAGTGATGGGACCAGATGCCATGATCTTCGTTTTCTAAATGTTGAGTTTTAAGCAGCTTTTTCATTCTCCTCTTTCAGTTTTGTTAAGATGTTCTTTAGTGTCTCTTCACTTTCTGCCCTAAGAGTGGTGTCATCTGCATATCTTAGGTTAATGATATCTTTCCGGCAATCTCGATTCCAGCTTGTGCTTCATCAGCCCAGCGTTTCTCATGATGCACTCTGCATATAAGTTAAATAAGTGGACTGACAATATACAGCCTTGACATACTCCTTTTGCTATTTGGAACCTGTCTGTTGTTCCATGTCCTGTTCTAATTGTTGCTTCCTGACCTGCCTACAGAATTTCTCCCATGGCAGGTAAGGTGGTCTGGTATTCCCATCTCTTTCAGAATTTTCCACAGTTTATTGTGATCCACACAGTCAAAGGCTTTGGCATAGTCAATAAAGCAGAAGTAAATGTTTTTCTGGAACTCTCTTGCTTTTTCTATGACCCAGTGGATGTTGGCAATTTGATGTTTCGTTCCTCTGCCTTGTCTAAATCCAGGTTGTACATCTATAAGTTCTCGCTTCACGTACTGTTGAAGCCTGGCTTAGAGAATTACAATATTACTTTGCTAGCATGTGAGATCAGTGCAATTCTGTGGTAGTTTGAACATTCTTTGGCATTCCCCTTCTTTGGGAATAGAATGAAGACTGACCTTTTCCAGTCCTGTGGCCACTGCTGGGTTTTCCAAATTTGCTGACATATTGAGTGCAGGACTTCTATAAAATCATCTTTTAGGATTTGAAATAGCTCAGCTGGAATTCTATCACCTTCACTAGCTTTGTTCATAGTGATGCTTCCTAAGGTCCACTTCACTTTGCATTCCAGGATGTCTGGCTCTAGGTGAGAGATCATACCATCATGGTTATCTGGGTCATGAAGATCTTTTTTCTATAGTTCTTCTGTGTATCCTTGCCATGTCTTCTTAATATTTTCTGCTTCTGTTAGGTCCATACCTTTTCTGTCCTTTATTGTACTTATTATTGCATGAAATGTTCCCCTGGTATCTCTAATTTTCTTGAAGATAGCTCTAGTCTTTCCCATTCTATTGTTTTCTTCTATTTCTTTGCATTGAACACTGAGGAAGGCTTTCTTGTCTCTCCTCGCTGTTCTTTGGAACTCTGCATTCAAATGGGTGTGTCTTTTCTTTTCTCTTTTGCCTTTTGCTTCTCTTTTATCACAGCTCTTTATAAGGCCTCCTCAGACAACCATTATAAAATAGAAGGTCTCGCACTGTTGCAAAAGTTCTAGGGCCAACAACAGATTTCTCAACATGGGGATCTGGCAAAGAGACTGAGAACCCCCATGGAATTTGACTTTGAAGGCCAGTGGGATTGGATTACAGAATTTCCACAGGACTGTGTAACAGACTCTTGGAAGACACAGACAAAACTTTGTGGGCACCAGGACCCAGGAGAAAAGAGGAGTGTCCCCACAAGAGACTGAGCCATACTTGCCTGTGAGTGTTCAGGAATCTCCAGTAGGGGTGTGGGTTGACAGTGGCTTGCTTTGGCATCAGGAGCACTGAATACAACAGTCTTAGGAGCCATGGAAAGCAGGCATAAGTCTTTTTGAAGGAGGTTGCCATTACCACCATTACCCGTACCATAGTTTGGCCTCAGGCAAAACTACAGGGAAGGAACACAGCCACACCCATCAGCAGAATATTGGATTAAGATTTAATGAGCCTGGCCCCACCATCAGAGCAAGACCCTGTTTTCCCCACAGCCTCTCCCTCCCAGTTGAGCCATTTCAAATCCTAAGGATGATGCTGTTAAAATGCAGCACCTCAATATGGCAGCAAATTCGGAAAACTCAGTAGTGGCCACAGGACTGGAAAAAGTCAGTTTTCATTCCAATCCCAAAGAAAGGAAATGCCAAAGAATGTTCAAACTACTGCAGAATTGTACTCATCTCACACAATGCACTCATCTCAAATGCTAGCAAAGTAATACTCAAAATTCTCCAAGCTTGGCTTCAACAGTACATGAACTGTGAACTTCCAGATGTTCAAGCTGGACGTAGAAAATGCAGGTGAACCAGATCAAATTGTCAACATCCATAGGATCATAGAAAAAGCAAGACAGTTCCAGAAAAGCATCTACTTCTGCTTTATTGACTATGCCAAAGCCTTTGTGTGGATCACAACAAACTGTGGAAAATTCTTAAAGAGTTGAGAATGCCAGACCACCTGAGCTGCCTCTTGAGAAATCTGTATGCAGGCCAAGAAGCAACAGTCAGAATAGGACATGGAACAACAGACTGGTTGCAAATTGGGAAGGAGTATGTCAAGGCTGCATATTGTCACCCTGCTTATTTATCTTACATGCAGAGTACATCATAAGAAATGCTGGGCTGGATGAAGCACAAGCTGGAATCAACATTGCCAGGAGAAATATCAATAACTTCAGATATACAGATGACACCACCCTTAAGGCAGAAAGCAAAGAAGAACGAAGAGCCTTTTGATGAAAGTGAAAGAGAAGAGTGAAAAAGCTGGCTTAAAACTCAACATTCAGAAACTAAGATCATGGGATCTGGTCACATTACTTCATGGCAAATAGATGGTGAAACATAGAAACTGTTCAGTTCAGACACTCAGTAGTGCCCAACTCTTTGCAACCCCATGAACCACACAGCACACCAGGCCTCCCTGTCCATCACCAACTTCCGGAGTTTACCCAAACATTTCCATTGAGTTGGTGATGCCATCCAACCATCTCATCCTCTGTCGTCCCCTGCTCCTCCTGCCCTCAATCTTTCCCAGCATCAGAGTCTTTTCCAATGAGTGAGTTCTTCACATCAGGTGGCCAAAGTATTGGAATTTAATCTTCAGCATCAGTCCTTCCAATGACTATTCAGGACTGATTTACTTTAGGATTGACAGGTTTGATCTCCTTGCAGTCCAAAGATCTTTCAAGACTCTTCTTCAACACCACAGTTCAAAAGCATCAATTCTTCGATAGTCAGCTTTCTTTACAGTCCAACTCTCAAATCCATAATGACCATTGGAAAAATCATAGCCTTGACTAGATGGATCTTTGTTGGCAAAGTAATATCTCTGCTTTTTAATATGCTGTCTAGGTTGGTCATTAACTTGTCTTCCAAGGAGTAAGCATCTTTTAATTTCATGGTTGAAATCACCATCTGCAGTGATTTTGGAGCCCCCAAAAATAAAGTCTGACACTGTTTCCACTGTTTCCCCATCTATTTCCCATGAAGTGATGGGACCAGATGTCGTCATCTTAGTTTTCTGAATGTTGAGCTTTAAGCCAACTTTTTCACTCTCCACTTTCACTTTCATCAAGAGGCTTTTTAGTTCTTCTTCACTTTCTACCATAAGGGTGGTATTATCTGCATATCTGAGATTATTGATATTTCTCCCAGCAATCTTGATTCCAGCTTGTGCTTCATCCAGCCCAGCATTTCTTATAATATATTCTGCATATAAGTTAAACAAGTAGGGTGACAATATACAGCCTTGACGTATTCCTTTTGCTATTTGGAACCAGTCTGTTGTTCCATGTCCAGTTCTAACTGTTGCTTCCTGACCTGCTACAGGTTTCTCAAGAGGCAGGTCAGGTGCTCTGGTATTCCCATCTCTTTCAGAATTTTCCATAGTTTGAGGTGATTCACACAGTCAAAGGCTTTGGCATAGTCAATAAAGCAGAAATAGATGTTTTTCAGGAACTCTTGCTTTTTCCATGATCCAGCGGATGTTCGCAATTTGATCTCTGGTTCCTCTGCCTTTCCTAAAGCCAGCTTGAACATCTGTAAGTCACAGTTCACATACTGCTGAAGCCTTGCTTAGAGAATTTTGAGCATTACTTTACTAGCATGTGGGATGAGTGCACTTGTGCAGTAGTTTGGGCATTCTTTGGCATTGCCTTTCTTTGGGATTGGAATGAAAACTGACCTTTTCCAGTCCTGTGGCCACTGCTGAGTTTTCCAAATTTGCTGGCATATTGAGTATAGCACTTTCACAACATCATCTTTTAGGATTTGAAATAGCTCAACTGGAATTCCATCACCTCTACTAACTTTGTTAATAAAGCTGTGTTTGGAAGCAGTGACAGATTTTATTTTTGAGGGGCTCCAAAACCACTGCAGATGGTGACAGCAGCCATCAAATTGAAAGACACTTACTCTTTGGAAGAAATGCTATGACCAACCTAGACAGCATATTAAAAAGCAGAGACAATACTTTGCCAACAAAGGTCCATATAGTTAAAGGTATGGTTTTTCCAGTAGTCATGTATAGATATGAGAGTTGGACTACAAAGAAGGCTGAGCACTGAAGAATTGATGTTTTTGATCTGAGGTGTTGGAGAAGACTCTTGAGAGTCCCTTGGACTGAAAGGAGATCCAATCAATTCATCCTACAGGAGATCAGTCCTGAATATTCATTGGAAAGACTGATGCTGAAGCTGAAATTCCAATAGTTTGGCCACCTGATGGGAAGAACTGACTCATTGGAAAAGACCCTGATGCTGGGAAAGATTGAAGGCAGGAGGAGGGAATGACAGAGGATGAGATGGTTGGTTGGCATTACCGACTCGATGGACATGGGTTTGAGAAAGCTATGGGAGTTGGTGATGGACAGGGAAGCCTAGTGTGCTGTAATACATGGGGTTGCAAAGAATTGGACATGACTGAGTGACTGAATTGAATGAGTCCCTCCCATCAAGAAGTTTCCACAACCCTCTTAACCTTATCCATCAGAAAGCAGACTCTATATATATATAGATACATCTTTTTATCCAATTACTTTCCAAGAATTTAAAGCAATTTTCTGCTTTGTTGGTGTCTGATAATGAATGGAAGCCTTTATATTTCCAGTCTCACTGTATAGTAAAGTTAATTTCTGCCCATGGAAATGTAAGGTTTTAAGTGGGAAATATCCATAAGTGGCAACCATTAATTTTTTTTACACATTTTTTAAAAGTATAATTGACATAGATTAAAATTTACCCTTTTTTGTATAGTTCAACAAGCTTTAATGGGTGAATGCAGTTATATAAGCTTTACCACAATCAAAGTATAGAACAGTTCTGTCACTCCAAAAAATTCCTCCAAATCCTGTGTATCCTTCTCTACCCTAGTTTCTGGGAACTACAGATCTGTTTTCTGTCCCCACAGTATTGATTTTTCCAAAAAGTCATATAATTGGAATGACGGGGTATGTAGCTTTTTCAGTCTGGATTCCCTCCCTCACCATAATGTGTTTAAGGTTTGTCATAAGCTGAAATGTAACCCTACAAATTCACATGTTGGAGCCCTGACCCCTTAATACCTAATAGTAGTAGTGTTAGTCACTCACTCATGTGTGACTCACAATCCCATGGATTGTAGCCCTCCAGGCTCCTCTGTCCATGGGATTCTCCAGGCAAGAATGAAAAGTGAAAGTGAAAGTCGCTCAGTCATGTCCTACTCTTTGCGACCCTGTGGACTATACAGTTCATGGTGTTCTCCAGACCAGAATACTGGAGTGGGTAGCCTTTCCCTTCTCCAGGGGATCTTCCCAACTCTGCATTTCTACAGCTTCAAGTTTCATTGTATATTTCCTGCCAATTATTGAGAGAGTGGTGTTGATATATTTGACTATCATTGTGAATTGATATATTTATCCTTTTAGCTATGACAGCTTTTGCTTCATGTATTTGGAAGCTTGCTGTTAGGAACATGAACATATTATGTTGAATCTTCATAGTTAATTGTCAATTTTATCTTTATAAAATGACCTTCTTTATCACTGGTAAATCTTTGTAATTTACATATAAGCATTCCAACTTTTCTTCCATTAGTATTAGAATGGTATTACTTTTAACTCCAGTGAAGCATTAATGTTAGTTTTTTCAAGGAAACAAATAGTACAGTATTACTTTTTTACACAGTCTAATAAATTGACAAGATCTCCCTTTTGCTGAGGTGCTTACACCATTTACATATATAATGTGATTATTGACATGACTAGGTTTAAATCTACCATTTTGTTCTTTTGTATGTTCCATATGTTCCTTGTTCCTTTCTCCCCCATTTTTTGCCTTGTTTAGGATTAATTATCTTTTATGATTTCATTTTATCTCTATTGTAGTTTATTAGTTCTAATTTCCTGTGTGTATTTTGTTCTTTCTTTCAGGAATTCTGCTATATATCTTTAACTTATTATGGTCTACCTTCAAACAATATTCTACTACATTATATAAAACTGAACATTTCACCCATGCCAGCATTTTTAATATTGTTGTCATAAATTTTGCTGCTGCATTTATTGTAACCCTTCACAATGCAACTATTATTTTTGCTTAAATTTTTCTTTAAATTGATTCTCAATTTTAAAATTAATTTATATATACCTATATGCTACTAACTCTTATGCTCTTCTTTCATTTTTTTAGATCCAGACATCTATCTGGTATGATCCGCCTTCTACGTGAAGGACTTACTTTGACATTCTTATATTGCAGGTCTAATAGTAGTTTTTCTTTGTTTGTTTGTTTTGTTTTATATTTTGTATCCTAGAAAAATATTCTGTCTTAGTGTTTGGAAGGTTTTATACTGGATATAAACTTCCAGATTGACAATTTTATTTTCTTTCAGTACATTAGAACATTGTTTTGTACTGCTTCCTGATTGAAACAATTTGTCATCCTATCTCTATTTCTTTGTATGTACATGTCTTTTTTCTCAAGCTGTCTTTAAGATTTTTCTCTTTGTTATTGGTATTATTAATCAATTTGATATGTCTTTTTAAAGCTGTCTTAATTTTCCTGTGGTTTGTTCATCAAGCTTCTTTTTTCTTTTCTGGAAAATTTTCTGATTATTTCTTCAAATATTCTTGTATTTTTTTTTAAGTATTCAAACTTTTATTTCTGTAATGCTCAAGTCATGTGGGAATAGTCTGATATTTTTTGAAATTTGCTTCTGAGCTTTGCTAGGTGGGAACAGAAAGCCTTTTTAGTCCAAGGCTAATTTTTCTCCACTACTTAAGCAATACAGTTTTCTAACACTGTACATAATCATCCATGTTTTATAAGGTTTTTCCATCCTGACTGTTGAGAATGTCAACTCTTAAGGACCTCTCTGTATGTACTTTATAAGTAGTTCTTTCCCTGGCTTGGCAGTTTTCTCAGATTCATGCACTGATCAGTATTTAGCTAAAGGCTTAGGAAGGAACTTTTGGTAGATCTCTGGCGCTAATTCTCTCTCTCTGCCTTTCTCCACCTCCCCCAACCCGGCCCCATTCTGTCCTAGGAACCCCAGCTCCTTGTCCTGTCAAATCTTTGAATCTTATTTAGTCTCCTTAGTATAAGGTAACTGAATAGTTTTGCTTGCATTCTCTCCTAAGGAATGAATGCAAACTCCTTAGGCAGTAAGTTCGGGTAATTGTAAGACTAAACTTGCTCATTATCCTCTTCTCCAATATCGCAAACTTCATTGTTGCCCAATATTTGAAAAGCCATTATTTTCTTCCCTTAAAACACTAAAAATTTGCTTAAGACTGGAGGGTAAAACTAGCCCCTTTCACCTCTAATAAGTAAAAATTTAGTTATTTACTTTACAAACGCAATTCTGTATCTCACAGACTATGTAATATAGAAACTAAAGAGTTGTAATAATCCATTGCACACACAATTACTGTGTAAATGAGGCCACACACAAAAACGGGTTTCTTTTTTTAAAAACGTTTTGTTAATGCCAAAAAAGTTTAGTGACCAAAAACATTTCATTCAGTAAGTCTGTAAACATTCTTCATGTTGAACATCTGTTTGGATTTTAGTACTCGGGCTTTGGTCCTCGGGCTTGAAATTTAAAATGAGATTATGTGGTCATTTGCAATTCAAATACAATTAATATTACTTACAGGGACAAAGTCTGAAATCATCTGAATTGAATGAATTAAACATAATCTTTTACAAGTGGAAAGCAACAAAACCATTGAGAAAATTAGCTCAAATTTGAGCATAAATATTGTCTCTGCCTATAAATTGTTACGTCAAATTTCTTTTATGTATGCCTCCAAATGATGTATCAAACACAATCAAGACAATTCACTCAGGAGATGTTGGAAAAACACATAGACCCACAAGTATTTTTCTAGCATATTCTTTCCCCTTTTGATTTTTCAGAAAAACTGCTTAATTAAATTTGTTGAATTAGTAATTAATGGAGCTTCATAACTTTTCTTCAGGAATTTTTCAGCTAGCTTGTCCTGAGAAAAATTTGAAAGATATAAGTAAGGCCAAGTTCTGGAGGGGAAAAGAGGAAAAAAGACCAAAAAAAGGGGGGGAAAAGGGAAAAAAAAAAGTTTGATCAAAATCAGACACATTGTGAAGATGGCTAGGGCTTGTTGAAAATGAGTCTGATGCACATATTTGGCTCTGAATTGTAACAGTACATCATGTCAACCTTTCCTTTCTCAGACACACAATTCGTTGATCTACTCTGAAAAGTCTAGTTTGTCCACCATTCCACACTGCTATAAAATTTTTTTGCCAGAATTAAGTGAAAATATAACTCTAAATTCAGTGGGTGTTGAGTTTACCTAGACACAAGTCTGTGAATTGTATTGATGATTTAGAAGTAGTCAAGAGATCAAACTTATTACCAAGTCAATTCACCAGAAACTAGCTATGCCCCATATAGCAAGTTGAATGAGTTCATGGAAATTATCCATTAAAGCACACACACACACACACACACACACACACACAAAACCCAGAGATCAACTTGAGAACTGACGTTTTGCAAAGTGCATCTATTTCAACTTAGAGAATTAAGAATTATGAGAGCTATCAGAGTTGCTTTATGATAGTGAGACTTAGTTAATAATGCCATTTCTGGTAGACAAAGTTGACAAACAAGTTTGCCTTCAATAAGTATTT
Organism: Bubalus bubalis; assembly: GCF_019923935.1. Lineage (NCBI taxonomy): Eukaryota > Metazoa > Chordata > Mammalia > Artiodactyla > Bovidae > Bubalus > Bubalus bubalis. The sequence continues at coordinate 166,673,190 of NC_059158.1, forward strand.
GATACTATGTATTCTGTAGTTTTCTATTTCCCTGCTAGAACTGGATAGTCAATATGTTTAATGCTTCTTTCAAAAAAATTAAAAAGGACACACATAGAGACCTGGGAATATTTATTACCTTCCTCAAAATGTAGAAAACACTTAATGATAACATTTCTGTTAGCTGTGGTAGCAGAATTATGTATTTACATCTAAAACTTTTTTTCCCTGTATAACAAGGATTACTTAATTACATAGTACTCACCTCCAAGGAAATTAAGGTTATTTTAAAGTATGAAGAACATTTTTTCTAAGTGAAAGTTTCATTTACTGTTTCTAAAACATATATTCAAGCTCAGAATTATCAACTGTTTAAGAATTGTGAATACATTTCATACACAGTTTAAATGTCTGTATATATAACATATATACAAAGTAATTTTACCTTTAAAAATCTAATGAATGTATAACTTGCAAGGAAAAATCAGAAGTATGATTCCAAGACACTGAACTCTTTAGTTCAAATAACTGAAGACCAGTTACAGCTATAATTACATTGGTGGAAAATTGGCAGTCCTTAAAGTGTGGACCTAACGTGAGTTGGTATAAATAATTGCATGTTTATATAGCCCAATTTAACAAGGCTACTTTGGCAAAAGCTATTTCTAAAGTACAAAATAAGAAGTTAAAATTTTAAGCAACTGTACTAGTCAATTCAGTATTAAAATTCATGTTGATCACAAATAATTCAGAAATAGTATTAAAGAGCAAAGCAGTAGAACAACTTTATATCAGTGCCCTTGTAGATATATGTGGATGTTTAAGTTTGAAATTGAAAGAGTGTTTATGCATCTTGGTCACTCTTTAAATGTGTGAAGCTGTATGGTATAGTGATAGTCATTAATTCATCGTAATATGTGCTAAATTTATATAAATGATATAATTTATATGTTTATATAATTTATGTGTTACAATATTGCTATACATTTTACAGTCCTATAGAATTTACAAACTAGTTTCACATAAAATTTCTCATTCAATTCCCTTAGCAAATCTACAAGACAGCTGTTAACTCAATTACTATTAGGACCATTTTCTAGTTGAGGAAACTGAATCTGATAGGTTGTACTTGGCTCAGATAGTTGAACTCCTAAATGGTAGAGGTTAGTAAGAATTCAATCATCTAAGTTATTATTCAATAACAAAAGATGAAACTTCATAAAAATAGGTAATTCTATTATCTACATAGTACTTCTTAACTGAATGGGGAAAAAAAGAGAAAGAGCCTTCTTTTGTGAATGGTTTTAAAGAGGGAATTCGTTCTTACTTTTCTGGTTGCATTCATCATAGCGCTATTAAAACACTGACATGAATTAGAAAAAGAAAAAACCTCTCTTTGTCACTTTATCTTTCACAATACAGAATATATTTTTTTAAACCTAACCATTGCTTTCAATCCAGGCATAAACAAATTAATACTGTCAATGAGTAACTTTGGAAATAACCTACATGATATTTTTAAATGAGGCTAGTTTGTATTCTGACACTTCTGCAACAGAAAGGGAAGAACATTTTTGGGTTAAACAATTATGCTCTGTCTTTAGGTTCCTTCTCTGAGCTTTGCCATTTGAATTTGCCTTTGTTTCATGTACATACAATTCCAGATGTGCTAAGACACAACCTTCTGATACTATCTATTTACCAGGAACATGTAAATTGGAGGTCTGCAATCTTATATTCAATAAATCGAAAATAAATGTGCCAGGAGATTTAACACAAGCAGCACATCAGGGTTGTTTCTTTCCTTAATCTGTAAGACTCAAATGTCATGGTTGAGGCATCACCATGAACACATTCACCCCCGAACTACAGTGGTGAATGTGTTCATTTCAGAGGCTGAGCTGGGAGCACCAAGGCTGTGAGCAGCGGATGACAGTTAGAGTCTCTCAACTTTTAACTCCATCTTGGAAAACGAATAGGAGGAATTTTCCCAGGCCTCACCAAAAGCAGTAACTTTATTAAGGCCTTGAGAGATATAAAAGTAAAAGTTGAAATTTTTAGAAAATATCTCCTTGAGATTTGTTGGGTAAACAAATCAATATAAATGAATGGCTAACCCTTATTGAATATTTACTACAAATATTCAATATTCAAATATTCAATAAAGGTTAGCCATTGTTATTATTATTACTTTGACTCTTAATATAATGAGTCATTATAAAAACACACTGAAAAACATCAGTGAACCTGTCTCACATGTTAGAAAGCATTGCTTTATTCTGACCATGATTTGGAAAGGTCCTAACCTTTAATTCCAGCAAAAACACCACATTTACAGTTGCCTCTGGGTTTGGATTCATTTGCACTCATCTCACATGCTAGTAAAGTAATGCTCAAAATTCTCCAAGCCAGGCTTCAGAAATACGTGAACCGTGAACTTCCTGACGTTCAAGTTGGTTTTAGAAAACGCAGAGGAACCAGAGATCAAATTGCCAACATCCACTGGATCATGGAAAAAGCAAGAGAGTTCCAGAAAAACATCTACTTCTGTTTGGTTGACTATGCCAAAGCCTTTGACTGTGTGGATCACAATAAACTGTGGAAAATTCTGAAAGAGATGGGAATATCAGAGCACCTGACCTGCCTCTTGAGAAATCTGTATGCAGGTCAGGAAGCACCAGTTAGAACTGGACATGGAACAACAGACTGGTTCCAAATAGCAAAAGGAGTATGTCAAGGCTGTATATTGTCACCCTGCTTGTTTAACTTATATGCAGAGTACATCATGAGAAACGCTGGACTGGAAGAAGCACAAGCTGGAATCAAGATTGCTGGGAGAAACATCAATAACCTCAGATATGCAGATGACACCACCCTTATGGCAAAAAGTAAAGAGGAACTAAAAAGCCTCTTGATGAAAGTGAAAGTGGAGAGTGAAAAAGTTGGCTTAAAGTTCAACATTCAGAAAACGAAGATCATGGCATCCGGTTCCGTCACTTCATGGGAAATAGATGGGGAAACAGTGGAAACAGAGTCAGACTTTATTTTTGGGGGCTCCAAAATTACTGCAGATGGTGATTGCAACCATGAAATTAAAAGATGCTTACTCCTTGGAAGGAAAGTTATGACCAACCTAGATAGTATATTCAAAAGCAGAGACATTACTTTGCCAACAAAGGTCTGTCTAGTCAAGGCTATGGTTTTTCCTGTGGTCATGTATGGATGTGAGAGTTGGACTGTGAAGAAGGCTGAGCACCAAAAAATTGAAGCTTTTGAACTGTGGTGTTGGAGAAAACTCTTGAGAGTCCCTTGGACTGCAAGGAGATCCAACCAGTCTATTCTGAAGGAGATCAGCCCTGGGATTTCTTTGGAAGGAATGATGCTAAAGCTGAAACTCCAGTACTTTGGCCACCTCATGCGTAGAGTTGACTCATTGGAAAAGACTCAGATGCTGGGAGGGATTGGGGGCAAGAGGAGAAGGGGATGACAGAGGATGAGATGGCTGGATGGCATCACTGACTCGATGGACATGAGTCTCAGTGAACTCCGGGAGTTGGTGATGGACAGGGAGGCCTGGCGTGCTGTGATTCATGGGGTCACAAAGAGTCAGACATGACTGAGCGACTGAACTGACTGAACTGAACTAGGGAGGTATTTTCTGAAAATTTCGACTTTTACTTTTAAATCTCTCAAAGCCAAGAAGAAGGGGATGACACAAGATGAGATGTTTGAATGACATCACCGACTCAATGGGCATGAATTTGAGCAAGCTCTGGGAGTTGGTGACTTCTCTTCCCTGATGGACAGGGAAGCCTGGCATGCTGCTGTCTATGGCATCACAGAGTCAGACATAACTGAGCAACTGAATGGAACTGAACTGAATGCTCTTGGATTGGACATCAGTAATGTGGACAGTGGCCAAATAATCTTTTAGTTTTATTAACTCTGACTATATTGTTAGTGGCAATATATGTATATATAATATATATTATAGTAGTAATTAATAAAGATAAATACTATAACCATTTTCTATTGAAACCTGCATTTATATTGTTCCAGTAAGAATTACTATTTAATTTTATTTGCTTATTGTATGCTTTCCTATTACTAACAATAGAATTTCAGGAGGAAGGACAATTTCAATCTGGTTGACTTTATTCCTAAAGCTGTGACCATTATCTGGCATAGTAGATACTTAATATTGAAAGAAGGAAGAAAGAAGTGCTGAATGAAAGAACAATAGAGGAATTTGCCCATCTTAGTCAATTTGGGTTGCTATCAATTCGAACTTGGTGGTTTTCATAACAAAAATTTATTTCTCACTGGAGATTTGATAGTCTAAGATCAGGGTGCCAGCATGGCCCAGTTCTAGCATGATGCCTCTGCCTGATTTACAGAAGGCAGTACTCTAATTGCACACTCACAAGACTGAAAACAAAAAAATAAAGCTCTATTGTTTCTTCTTCAGTCGGTAAGTTCAGTCTCTCAGTCATGTCCAACTCTTTGCGACCCCATGGACTGCCGCAACAGACTTCCCTGTCCATCACCAACTCACAGAACTTGCTCAAACTCATGTCCATTGAGTTGGTGATGCAATCCAATCATCTCATCCTCTGTCATTCGCTTCTCCTCCTCCCTTCAATCTTCCCCAGAATCAGGGGCTTTTCCAATGAGTCAGTTCTTCGTATCAGGTGGCCAAAGTATTGGAGTTTCAGCTTTAGCATCATTCCTTCCAAAGAACACCCAGGACTGATCTCCTTTAGAATGGACTGGTTGGATCTCCTTGCTGTCCAAGGGACTTTCAAGAGTCTCCTCCAACACTACAGTTCAAAAGCATCAATTCTTCGGCACTCAGCTTTGTTTATAGTTCAACTCTCACATCCATACATGACCACAGGAAAAACCAGAGCCTTGACATGACGGACCTTTGTTCACAAAGTAATGTCTCTGCTTTTTAATATATTGTCTAGGTTGGTCATAACTTTCCTTTGAAGGAGTAAGCGTCTTTTAATTTCATGGCCGCAGTCACCATCTGCAGTGATTTTGAAGCCCCCAAAACTAAAGTCTGTCAGTTTCCATTGCTTCCCCATCTGTTTCCCATGAAGTGATAGGACCGGATGCCATGATCTTAGTTTTCTGAATGTTGAGCTTTAAGCCAACTTTTTCACTCTCCTCTTTCACATTCATCAAGAGGCTCTTTAGTTCTTCTTCACTTTCTGCCATAAGGGTGATGTCATCTGCATATCCGAGGTTGTTGATATTTCTCCCAGCAATCTTGATTCCAGCTTGTGCTTCATCCAGCCTGGCATTTTGTGTGATGTATTCTGCATATAAGTTAAATAAGCAGAGTGACAATATACCGGCTTGACATACTCTTTTCCCGATTTAGAATCAGTCTGTTGTTCCATGTTCAGTTCTAACTGTTGTTTCTTGTGCTGCACATAGATTTCTCAGGGGGCAGGTAAGGTGGTCTGGCATTTCCATCTCTTTAAGAATTTTCCACAGTTTATTGTGATCTACACAGTCAAAGGCATTAGCGTAGTCAATAAAGCAGAAGTAGATGTTTTTCTGCAACTCTTTTGCTTTTTTGATGATCCAGTGGATATTGGCAATTTGATCTTTGTTTCCTCTGTGTTCTCTAAATCCAGCTTGAATATCTGGAAGTTCATGATTCATGTACTGTTGAAACCTGGCTTGGAGAATTTTGAGCATTTCTTTGCTAGTTTGTGAGATGAGGGCAATTGTGTTATAGTTTGAACATTCTTTAGCATTGCCTTTCTTTGGAATTGGAATGAAAACTGACCTTTTCCAGTCCTGTAGCCCATGCTGGGTTTTCCAAATATGCTGCCATATTGAGTGCAGCACTTTCACAACATCATTTTTTAGGAATTGCAATGGCTCAACTGAATTCCATTACCTCCACTAGCTTTGTTTGTAGTGGTGTTTCCTAAGGCCCACCTCACTTTGTATTACATGATATCTGGCTCTAGCTGACTAATTATACCATTATGGTTATCTGAGTCATGAAGATCTTTTTTGTATAGTTCTTCTGTGTATTCTTGCTACCTCTAATATTTTCTGCTTCTGTTCAGATTAGATCAGATCAGTTGCTCAGTCATGTAAGCCCATGAATCGCAGCATGCAAGGCCTCCCTGTCCATCACCAACTCCCAGAGTTCACTCAGAATCACGTCCATCTAGTCAGTGATGCCATCCAGCCATCTCATCCTCCGTCGTCCCCTTCTCCTCTTGTCCCCAATCCCTCCCAGCATCAGAGTCTTTTCCAATGAGTCAACTCTTCGCATGAGGTGGCCAAAGTACTGGAGTTTCAGCTTTAGCATCATTCCTTCCAAAGAAATCCCAGGGCTGATCTCCTTCAGAATGGACTGGTTGGATCTCCTTGCAGTCCAAGGGACTCTCAAGAGTTTTCCCCAACACCACAGTTCAAAAGCATCAATTCTTCGGCACTCAGCCTTCACAGTCCAACTCTCACATCCATACATGACCACAGGAAAAACCATAGCCTTGACTAGACAGACCTTTGTTGGCAAAGTAATGTCTCTGCTTTTGAATATGCTATCTAGGTTGGTCGTAACTTTCCTTCCAAGGAGTAAGCGTCTTTTAATTTCATGGCTGCAGTCACCATCTGCATTAATTTTGTAGCCCTCCAAAATAAAGTCTGACTCTGTTTCCACTGTTTCCCCATCTATTTCCCATGAAGTGATGGGACCGGATACCATGATCTTCGTTTTCTGAATGTTGAGCTTTAAGCCAACTTTTTCACTCTCCACTTTCACTTTCATCAAGAGCCTTTTGAGTTCCTCTTCACTTTCTGCCATAAGGATGGTGTCATCTGCATATCTGAGGTTATTGATATTTCTCCCGGCAATCTTGATTCCAGCTTCTGTTAGGCCCATACTATTCCTGTCCTTTATTGTGCCTGTCGTTGCATGAAATGTTCGTTGATATCTCTAATTTTCTTGAAAAGATCTCTCATCTTTCGCATTCTATTGTTTTCCTCTATTTCTTTGCACTGATCACTGAGGAAGGCTTTCTTATCTCTCTTTCTATTCTTTGGAAGTCTGCATACAAATGGGTATATCTTTCCTTTTCTCCTTTGCCTTTGCTTCTCTTCTTTTCTCAGCTATTGGTAAGGCCTCCTCAGACAATAATTTTGCCTTTTCACATTTTTTTTTTCCTTGGGGATGGTCTTGATCACTGCCTACTATACAATGTCATGAACCTCCGTCCATAGTTTTTCAGGCACTCTATGAGATCTATTTCCTTGAATCTATTTATCACTTCCACTGTATAATCTTAAGGGATTTGATTTAGGTCATACCTGAATGATCTAGTGGTTTTCCCTACTCCTTTCAATTTAAGTCTGAATTTTGCAATAAGGAATTCATGATCTGAGCCACAGTCTGTTTCCAGTCTTGTTTTTGCTGACTGTATAGAGTTTCTCCATTTTCAGCTGCAAAGAATATAATCAATCTGATTTTGGTATTGACCATCTAGTGATATCCATGTGTAGAGTCTTCTCTTGTGTTGTTAGAAAAGGGTATTTGCTATGACCAGTGTGTTCTCTTGGCAAAACTCTATTAACCTTTGCCCCACTTCAATTTGTACTTCAAGGCCAAACTTGCCTGTTACTCCAGGTATATCATGATGTCCTGCTTTTGCATTCTAGTCCCCTATAATGAAAATGACACTTTTTGGGTGTTAGTTCTAGAATGTTCCGTAGGTCTTCACAGAACTGTTCAACTTCAGCTTCAGCATTACTGGTTAGGGCATAAACTTGGATTACTGTGATAGTGAGTGGTTTGCCTTGGAAACGAACAGAAATCATTCTGTTGTTTTTGAGATTGTAACCATGAACTCCATTTCAGACTCTTTTGTTGACTATGATGGTTACTCCATTTCTTCTAAGGGATTCTTGCCCACAGTAGTAGATACAATAATCATTTGAGTTAAATTTGCCCATTCCAGTCCATTTGAGTTCATGGATTCCTGACCTGTCAATGTTAACTCTTGCCATCTCCTGTTTGACCACTTCCAATTTACCTTGATTCATGGACCTAACATTCCAGGTTCTTATGCAATATTGTTATTTATAGTATTGGACTTTATTTCCATCACCAGTCACATACACAACTGGGTGTTGATTTATTTTGGCTCCATTTCTTCATTCTTTCTGGAGTTATTTTTCCACTCTTCTTCAGTAGCATGTTGGGCACCTACTGACCTGGGGAGTTCATCTCTCTGTGTCATCTTTTTGCCTTTTCATACTGTTCATGGGGTTCTCAAGGCAAGAATACTGAAGTGGTTTCCCATTTCCTTCTCCAGTGGACCACATTTTGCCAGAACTCTCCACCATTACCTGTCCATCTTTGGTGGCATGGCTCATAGTTTCACTGAGTTAGACAAGGTTGTGGTCCATGGGATCAATTTGATTAGCTTTCTATAATTGTGATTTTCATTCTTTCTGCCCTCTGATGGATAAGGAGAAGAGGCTTATGGAAGCTTCCTGCTGGGAGAGACTGACTGAGGGGGAAACATGGTCTTGCTCTAATGGGTGGGGCCATGCTCAGCAAATCTTTAGTCCAATTTTCTGTTGATGGGCGGGGCTGTGTTCCCTCCCTGTTGTTTGACCTGAGGCCAGACTATGGTGGAGGTAATGAAGATAATGGCACCTTCCTTCAAAAGGTCTTGTGCATGCACTGCTGCACTCATTGTCCTCAATCCTGCAGCAGGCCACTACCAGCCCATGCTTCCATGGGAGACTCCTGGACACTCATGGGCAAGTCTGAGTCAGTCTCTTGTGGGGTCACTGCTCCTTTCTCCTCTGTCCTGGTGTGCACAGGTTTTGTTTGTGCCCTCCTAGAGTCTGTTTCCCCAGTCCTGTGTAAGTTCTTGTGGTTCTATGGTGGGGTTACGGTGACCATCTCCAAGAAGCCTTATGCCACACCCAGGTCTGCTGCACCCAAAGCCCCTGCCCCTACAGCAGGCCGCTGCTGACCCATAATGCTGCAGGAGACACTCAAACACTAAAAGGCAGATCTGGCTTAGTCTCTGTGGGTCTCCTGGTATGCACAAGGTTTTGTTTGAGCCCTCTGAGCATTTCTGGCAGTTATGGGGTTTTGATTCTAAACACGATTTCTCTGCTCCTACCGTATTGCTGGGGGTTCTTCTTTGTCCTTGGAAGTGGGGTATCTCTTTCTGATGGGATCCAACATTTTCCTGTAGATGCTTGTTCAGCAGCAAGTCGTAATTTTGGAGTTCTTGTAGAACAAGATGAGCACACGTCCTTCTACTCCGCCATATTTAGTTACCTGTTTCTTTTTGTATAGGCACTAATCTCATCTCTAGGGTTCCACCGTTCTTATCTAATCCCAAAGCCACATCTCCAAACAGCATCACATGGGTTATTAGGGCTTCAATATATGAATTTCGATGAGACACAAGCATGCAGTCCATAATATTCCCCAATGTTATATAAGCAGTAAGTAACACAGCTCCTGCAGCAAAGGCAAATATATATTCTGCATGAAGATGAAAGTTGGGTAGTCATACTTCATGCTGATCTCTTCACCAGCATCAGCAGGTTTGTGAAAAAGCATTTACATTGACTCATAAGCAATATGGTCAGGGTATTTTTAAGTGTATTGGGTACATTGTATGTTTAAGACTCAGAGCCATAAACTGTATCTTTAAAACACATATACAGTCCCCAAGAATACAGATTTTTTTAAGAGTTCAAATGATTTAGTTCACGTTCTATAAATTTATGCTTTCTTGGCTTTTTCAAAGATTTTTATAGATCAATGAATTCAAGTTAGCTATTAATACAATTATAATCTCACACCTTTAATCTGCTTATTATTTTGTAGCTGCTAAAGAACTTCTGCACATATTCTTTCATCTAAACCCCAAGACTTCCCTGAGACCAGTGAGAGAGGCATCTATTTACATGTGAGAATAGGACAGCTGTGAGACATGAAATGACTCACTTATTAGCAAATAGAAAGTAGTTGGTCAGCTGTCTAGAGATCCTAAATCTTAGCCTTGTCTTATTTTTGGTAGGTTTTCCAGTTCCATCAAGAGTTGGAAAAAAAGAAAAATGTAATGTAAGCCAAATCTTTGAGATCACCTGCCCTGAGCAAATGTCCAGCTCATATCTGAAAATTAAACCTAAGCAGAGGTAGCCGTCACAATAGTAATTCCCCCGATTCACATTTAGCTGCAACTTCAGATTTGTTGCTTTCACCTAAAATTCTCCTCCAAAAACAAAAGTTGGATTCAAGGTGATGCAGAGTGAAGGCCTGCCAAGGTAACAGGGGAAAGCTTTGTTCCCATCATTTATCATCTCTTACCACGCATGACCCAGGTCAGTGTCACCTGCCATTTCTAGTCTACCACAGAGGCAGTCAATGCAGAAAACATGTTGACTAAACTCTCCAACACACTTGGGTATAATTCCTGCCATCATTTTTATTGGTTTGAGTTTGCTTTAGTTTTATTGTTTTTTGCTCTTTTTATTCTTTACTCTCTACCTTTCTTCTTTCCTTTCTTTTTTCTTTCTTCCTCCTTTTCCTTTCCTTTCTCTTTCTTTTCTTTATTATTGACTCCTTTCTGACAACAAAATTTACTTTTATTGGAACAGGATTTTGAGAGGTGCTAATTAATAGTATATGAAATTAAGGATATTATATTAACTTTCAATCCTCTCTTTATTTAAGTCCCTGAAACATAAAAGAAATCTACTTTTTATTAAGTAGAAAAATGGTTTAATTTGGAAGTCATTTTAGAATGCATTTTATCATAGAAATTTAAACATCAATTTAAGAGCAAATTATTTACATCATAAAGTATCACAAACCAAAAATAAACATCTCTCTAGATGGCATTTGCATATCTCCCTTGGATAAAATGTAATATAGAATACAAGTAGGAGAATGCTTATATTAAAAATAGGCATTGTATATGTTTCTTAACATCATTAACATATCAAAGTTATAGTTTGTTTCCAATAACAAATAAATAGCTAGAGAGCTGGGAAAAATACTGTCAAAGGATGTTTTCATTAATATTCTCAGCTCCTGCTAAAATTTATAGGAGTAAAAATGTGAAAATTGAATGGGAGAATATTCCTGGAACATTGTTATAAAAGGTGAAAGTGCCAAAGAAGAAATACTAGCTGTGTTATTTTTTATTTTTATAATGTATTACAGAGATCTGTTACTCCCCCATCACCACAACATCTGACTACATTCAAAGTGCTTAATGAAAGAGATGAGTCTATGTGTTACATTAACCAAAGAATTTTGTACAAACATGTACTGTAGAAGAGATAAACAAATGGCTTTCACAAAGTGCTATGTCAAAGAGATTAATTCTGGCACAGATGTACTTGTTGGGGCTAGCTAAAATACAAGTATTGTATATTTCCCTCAAAATTGCAAGTATTCTACCAAATAAATGCACACTATTTTCAAAAGGCCAAGTGCTATGAGGAAACTAAAAAACATCAGAAAGTGAGAATGCATATATTTATCTGGTCATTTATTTTAAGACTCAGACTTAACATGTATTATATATTGGGAGTTGCTACTGTTTAATTGCTCTCATAGGTTAAAGTGGGTAATTATCATCACTTCATATGGTTCAATCTAACAGAATATTTATTGTTAGGTAACTGCATTCTTGATTAATTGTCCAAGTAACATAGATGACAGAGGACAAGCTTAAACTGCAAAATAGTAGGAAGCTTGGGCTACTAGTAGGAGCTGCACTTTGCTGGAGCAGCCGTGAAGAGATACCCCACGTCCAAGGTAAGAGAAACCCAAGTAAGATGGTAGATGTTGTGAAAGGGCATCAGAGGGCAGACACACTGAAACCATAATCACAGAAAACTAGCCAATTTGATCACACGGACCACAGCCTTGTCTAACTCAATGAAACTAAGCTATGTGTGTGGGGCCACCCAAGACGGGCGGGTCATGGTGGAGAGGTCTGACAGAATGTGGTCTATTGGAGAAAGGAATGGCAAACCACTTCAGTATTCTTGCCTTGAGAACCCCATGAACAGTATGAAAAGGCAAAATGATAGGACACTGAAAGAGGAACTCTCTAGGTCAGTAGGTGCCCAATGTGTTACTGGAGATCAGTGGAGAAATAACTCCAGAAAGAATGAAGGGATGGAGCCAAAGCAAAAACAATACCCAGTTGTGGATATGACTGGTGAGAGAAGCAAGGTCCGATGCTGTAAAGAGCAATATTGCATAGGAACCTGGAATGTTAGGTCCGTGAATCAAGGCAAATTGGAAGTGGTCAAACAGGAGATGGCAAGAGTGAACGTCAACATTCTAGAAATCAGCGAACTAAAATGGACTGGAATGGGTGAATTTAACTCAGATGACCATTGTATCTACTACTGCGGGCAGGAATCCCTTAAAAGAAATGGAGGAGCCATCATGGTCAACAAAAGAGTCCAAAATGCAGTACATGGATACAATCTCAAAAATGACAGAATGATCTCTGTTCGTTTCCAAGGCAAACCATTCAATATCACAGTAATCCAAGTCTATGCCCCAACCAGTAATGCTGAAGAAGCTGAAGTTGAACCGTTCTATGAAGACCTACAAGACCTTTTAGAACTAACACCCAAAAACAGATGTCCTTTTCATTATAGGGGACTGGAATACAAAAGTAGGAAGTCAAGAAACACCTGGAGTAACAGGCAAATTTGGCCTTGGAGTACAGAATGAAGCAGGGCAAAGGCTAATAGAGTTTTGTCAAGAAAACGCACTGGTCATAGCAAACACCCTCTTCCAACAACACAAGAGAAGACTCTACACATGGACATCACCAGATGGTCAACACTGAAATCAGATTGATTATATTCTTTGCAGCCAAAGATGGAGAAGCTCTATACAGTCAGCAAAAAACAAGACTGGGAGCTGACTGTGGCTCAGATCATGAATTCCTTATTCCCAAATTCAGACTTAAATTGAAGAAAGTAGGGAAAACCACTAGACCATTCAGGCATGACCTAAATCAAATCCCTTAAGAGTATACAGTGGAAGTGAGAAATAGATTTAAGGGACTAGATTTGATAGATAGAGTGCCTGATGAACTGTGGATGGAGGTTCATGACATTGTACAGGAGACAGGGATCAAGACCATCCCCATGGAAAAGAAATGCAAAAAAGCAAAATGGCTGTCTGGGGAGGCCTTACAAATAGCTGTGAAAAGAAGGGAAGCAAAAAGCAAAGGGGAAAAGGAAATATATAAGCATCTGAATGCAGAGTTCCAAAGAATAGCAAGGAGAGATAAGGAAGCATTCCTCAACGATCAATGCAAAGAAATAGAGGAAAACAACAGAATGGGAAAGACTAGAGATCTCTTCAAGAAAATTAGAGATACCAAGGGAACATTTCATGCAAAGATGGGCACTTTATTGTGTCCTTTATTGGACAGAAATGGTATGGATCTAACAGAAGCAGAAGATATTAAGAAGAGATGGCAAGAATACACAGAAGAACTGTACAAAAAAGATCTTCATGACCAAGATAATCACGATGGTGTGATCACTCACCTAGAGCCAGACATCCTGGAATGTAAAGTCAAGTGGACCTTAGAAAGCATCACAACGAACAAAGCTAGTGGAGGTGATGGAATTCCAGATGAGCTATTTCAAATCCTGAAAGATGATGCTGTGAAAGTGCTGCACTCAATATGCCAGCAAATTTGGAAAACTCAGCAGTGGCCACAGGACTGGAAAAGGTCAGTTTTCATTCCAATCCCAAAGAAAGGCAATGACAAAGAATGCTCAAACTACCACACAATTGCACTCATCTCACATGCTAGTAAAGTAATGCTCAAAATTCTCCAAGCCAGGCTTCAGCAATATGTGAACCGTGAACTTCCTGATGTTCAAGTTGGTTTTAGAAAAGGCAGAGGTACCAGAGATCAAATTGCCAATATCTGCTGGATCATGGAAAAAGCAAGAGAGTTCCAGAAAAACATCTATTTCTGCTTTATTGACTATGCCAAAGCCTTTAACTGTGTAGATCACAATAAACTGTGGAAAATTCTGAAAGAGATGGGAATACCAGACCACCTGATCTGCTTCTTGAGAAATTTGTATGCAGGTCAGGAAGCAACAGTTAGAACTGGACATGGAACAACAGACTGGTTCCAAATAGGAAAAGGAGTATGTCAAGGCTGTATATTGTCACCCTGCTTATTTAACTTCTATGCAGAGTACATCATGAGAAACGCTGGGCTGGAAGAAGCACAAGCTGGAATCAAGATTGCTGGGAGAAACATCAATAACCTCAGATATGCAGATGACACCACCCTTATGGCAGAAAGTGAAGAGGAACTAAAAAGCCTCTTGATGAAAGCAAAAGTGGAGAGTGAAAAAGTTGGCTTAAAGCTCAACATTCAGAAAACAAAGATCATGGCATCCGGTCCCAGCACTTCATGGGAAACAGTGGAAACTGTCAGACTTTATTTTTTGGGGCTCCAAAATCACTGCAGATAATAATTAATTTCATGGTGACTGCAGCCATGAAATTAAAAGACACGTACTCCTGGGAAGGAAAGTTATGACCAACCTGATTGCATATTCAAAAGCAGAGACATTACTTTGCCAACAAAGGTTCGTCTAGTCAAGGCTATGGTTTTTCCTGTGGTCATGTATGGATGTGAGAGTTGGACTGTGAAGGCTGAGTGCCGAAGAACTGATGCCTTTGAACTGTGGTGTTGGAGAAGACTCTTGAGAGTCCCCTGGACTACAAGGAGATCCAACTAGTCCATTCTGAAGGAGATCAGCCCGGGGATTTCTTTGGAAGGACTGATGCTAAAGCTGAAATTCCAGTACACTGGCCACCTCATGGGAAGAGTTGACTCATTGGAAAAGACTCTGATGCTGGGAGGGATTGGGGGCATGAGGAGAGGGGGACAACAGAGGATGAGATGACTGGATGGCATCACTGACTCGATGTACGTGAGTCTGGGTGAACTCCGGGAGTTGGTGATGGACAGGGAGGCCTGGCGTGCTGCGATTCATGAGGTCGCAAAGAGTCGGACACGACTGATCGACTGAACTGAACTGAATTAGTCCAATGTCATGTAGTAAGCAAGTAGACAGTCCAACATTCAAACACAGGATGCATGACTCCTGGGCTTGAGCTTGTAGCCCCAGGACTATTACACACTAAATCCTTGGATTCATCTGAAAATGGTGGGGAACATCAATTATAAGCTTAACAATACAAAGTATGCATTATTTTCCCTCACCTTATTACTTTCACGTCAAACTGATAATGAGTTAAGGTACAGAAGTACCACATGTGGAGTAAGATGGAGCTGGGTATTCAAGACATGTTCTGATACTGAGAAACTCACTTTTAAATGAATATGACCAATGTATTTGTAAAGTAATAAATAAAATGCATATGAGGAATTTTATGTGCTTAAAACAGACAAAGGGGATTAAATAGTTTATATATTGGTTTCAACAGTTTCAGCATTCATTAAAAACACATTTCATCTGTCATTATAATTAGAGAAAAGATGTTCAAAGAGAATGTCAACTTTAGCATGCTTCTCAGAGAAGTATTTGCATTTGAAAAACAGACCATACTATAATTTTGCGCAAATTAGATTTCTTGGTTATTATTGTTTGAAAGTACATTCCTAGCCTGTTAAAAAGTCAAAGTTGCTTTAAAAATATTTGAGAACACATGAGGATATCTAGGTTTGTACTGAAGACTGGACAGTTTAAATGTAAGGACAAAGGCATTTGCCTTTATAGAGACAGTAGAGGGTATCCTCACCCCACTCCAGTACTCTTGCCTGGAAAATCCCATGGACGGAGGAGCCTGGTAGGCTGCAGTCCATGGGGTCGCGGACAGTTGGACACGACTGAGCGACTTGACTTTCACTATTCACTTTCATGCATTGGAGAAGGAAATGGCAACCCACTCCAGCGTTTTTGCCTGGAGAATCCCAGGGACGGGGAAGCCTGGTTGGCTGCTGTCTATGGGGTGGCACAGAGTCGGACATGACTGAAGCGACTTAGCAGCAGTAGCAGCAGCAGAGGGTATCCTATTTTTAATTCTTCTCCCCTCCTTTTTTTCAAATGAACACAGCATCACAGCATGTGTCTCATGTATATTCTCAAAGGCATCCTATTATTTCTAAGCATAAACTGGACAACCATCTATTGGACTGTTATATAATGAATCTATACATCAAATAAGAGTATGAATTGATGACTACCATTAATAGTAACTTTTCCAGTAGAATATCTCTAAGTCTGTGCATTTCTAAACTTGTACAAGCTTTTAATTTTCAAAAGAGTCGTTTTCAAGTCTATACATAATTTAAGTCCAGAATTGAACTGTACTGGCATTTTTAATCAGGCTAGGGCATTTCTTTTATTTCTACAGCAGCAAGAATTTGAAATGTTGGAAAGGCTTGGAGAATGTGTGAAATGAGTATCTTCCCCCCACCCAGATAAAATATAAATTTTCTTTGAAAGTAAGGCCAACCAAAAGGCACCATCTGTAACTTTTTTTCAAGTCAGATAGTCACAATTTCAATTTTAATAATGTAAAGGCAAAAACCCAGATGTATGATTCACTGGGACAGTGTCACTGACGGTAATCTGGTCTAAATATTGAATATACCTGTTGGAGGCAGAAGGGGGAGGAAATAAATAGAATTTTTACCTTCCAATATTATCCAGAAATATTACAGTAAAAATAATTGTCAGCTTCTATCTATATAGTCAAAATTGAGTGAAGATGCATGGCTTTGTTTCATTTTATTTCTCTTTGTAAGATGTGTCCACAATGGCCCTACTCAAATTGACCAGTCTGGCTTCAATAGTTCATTCAAATGTTATGATTCACTAAATAAAACAAAGATTTAAAAGGGCTTCATTTAATCATTCAAAGATTAAACTCATCCATCACTCAGTAGAATCAATTGTTTATGCATGTAAACATAGCTTTTATTTTTTTAATCCTCAAAGAGAATGAATGTGCAGGAGGAAAAAGGATAGGCAACACTGACTATACATAGTCAAGAAAAACACAACTTTTAGGATGACTAGTAAGTTAAATTATTAGAAGGAGGAGGTGGGAAAGAAGGAAAGGAGGAATCAATTTTAAACTCTAGCTCTGATTTGACTCTCCTTTCCAATAACTTACCATTGCTCATACCCTTTTCCTTTTTTTACTATATGGAAATCAGAAGGAAAAGATGATAGGAACAAAAGAAGACATGGCATCTAAAGAAAGAAAAAGGAGAAATAGAATTGGAGCCTTGTCTTGGACCTCTCTCTCAACATGGAAAGTTTAAGGAGCATCATTTCTTTCAAGACAGAGAACACTTTGTCAACATGGTGCGCTCTGATTCTTTTTTTGTTATTATTGGTAGCACTTCACTCACCACTGTCATCATCTGGAGTCAACCCAAAGGTTCCTTCTTCCCCAGAGCCTTCTAAACTACCATGGTGTTCACGGAATGGCTCATCCTACCATTTACCTCCATCCTGTGTATGGATGACTGAGAAATTTTGAGAAGCTGGGCCAGAATCACATTCACAATTTTGTTCATGATAATCCTTTAAATTACAGTTTACCTACATTTTCATCTCCTTCTCTTGTGTCAGATTATTCCTAAAATGCCACGTTCTCAGGGAGATCTTCCTTAACATTTAAAACATCAGCATTCATGAGACTTCCCTGGTGGTCCAGTGCTTGAGATTTCACCTTCCACTGCACGGGTGTGAATTGGATCCTCGATCAGGGAACTAAGATCCCACATGCCTGGCAGCCAAAAAACCAAAGTATAAAACAAAATCAATCTTGTAACAAATTCAGTAAAGACTTTAAAAATGGTCACATCACAAAGATCTTTAAAATTTTTAAAAAAGCATCAGCATTTTTCATTACTCAGCTTCCTGCTCTCCATTCTTCTTTATTTCCTCTTACACTGATTATTATTGAACATAAAAGTGTAGTTTATAAATTTATCTATTGCTTTTCTCTCCCTGCTTTTCAATCCATGGCAAACAGATGGAGAAACAATGGAAACAGTGACAGACTTTATTTTCTTAGGCTCCAAAATCACTGCAGATGGTGATTGCAGCCATGAAATTAAAAGATGCTTGCTCCTTGGAAAAAAAGCTATGACCAACCTAGACAATGTATTAAAAAGCGGAGACATTACTTTAGCATGAAAGGTCTATCTAGTCAAAGCTATGGTTTTTCCAGTAGTCATGTATGGATGTGAGAGTTGGACTATAAAGAAAGCTGAGCACTGAAGAATTGATGTTTTTGAACTGTGGTGTTGAAGAACACTCTTGACAGTCCCTTAGACTGCAAGGAGATCAAACCAGTCAGTCCTAAAGGGAATCAATTCTGATTTGTCATTGGAAGGACTGATGCTGAAGGTGAAATCCCAATACTTTGGCCACCTGATGCAAAGAACTGACTCATTGCAAAAGACCCTGATGCTGGAAAAGATAGAAGGCAGGAGAAGGGGACAACAGAGGATGAGATGGTTGGATGGCATCACTGACTCGATGGACATGAGTTTGAGCAAGATCGAGGAGTTGGTGATGGACAGGGAAACCCGGTGTGCTGCAGTCCATAGGGTCACAAAGAGTCGGACATGAATGAGTGACTAAACTGAACTTTCTCTCCCTAACCTACTATTTCCACTAAAATCCACAAGGCAGACCCTTTCATCTGTCTTGTCTGTTGTTATTTCTGTGAACCTGGCATAGAGCAAGCACTTGATAAATGTCAATTACTAGAATGAATTATTTGTATTGTCCCCTATATCTGAGTCATAGCAGAAGCATCCTACTTTGGTTACCTCTATCTCTTCCAATGCATAATATAATGGTGAATATGCAGTAGATGGGTGACAATGAGATACAGTCTGAATTTTGGAGGTAGGAGACTGGGTTTTGAATCACTACTACAACCCGAGCTTTGAACACTGAACTTTATCCCCCTTCTGCCCTGACTCCCTGTAGAGTGATAATTAAAATAATACCCTTTTTTCATCTCAAAATATTTCTGTGAAAAAAAAATGCATTGAGTAAACTTTTATAGAAATACTATTCAGTTTTTGAAATATTTATTTGACTGCATCAGGCCTTAGTTGTGGCATACAGGCTTACCCAGCGACATGTGCTAGTTCCCAAACCAGGAATCAAGCCACATCCTGTGCATTGGAAGGTAAATTCTTAACCACTGGACCATTAGGGAAGTCCCAGTTATTTCTGCTTAATGGGAAGATCTGCCCGCTTTATCTGAAGCAGTAAGTGGCATATGGGAGCCTACAGACTGTATTAAGACATAGCTTTCTTGAATATGATCTATCGTACTAATTGATTAGACTTAGAAGAATTTACTGATGTTCCCAAGTAGCCCTGTCTTTCTCAAGTCTCTAGGCTTGAAGACTTAGTTGGTCACTGTAGCTGAATTATATAATATCATCTATCTTCTCTACATAATGTTATGATTAACTAAAATAATGACAACTTTAGATGCAGCACACATTTTTAATATCATATAACCTATTCTTTAGCAAATGCACGTAACTTTAAAATTCTGAGAAGGAAGAAATTCTTTGGTATATTTATTGTCCTTTGAGGAAAATTGGTGTGGTAGCTTATTGTCAAGAAGCAGAAGATATTAAGAAGAGGTGGCAAGAATACACAGAAGAACTGTACAAAAAAGATCTTCATGACCAAGATAATCACGATGGTGTGATCACTCACCTAGAGCCAGACATCCTGGAATGTAAAGTCAAGTGGACCTTAGAAAGCATCACTACAAACAAAGCTAGTGGAGGTGATGGAATTCCAATTGAGCTATATCAAATCCTGAAAGATGATGCTGTGAAAGTGCTGCACTCAATATGCCAGCAAATTTGGAAAACTCAGCAGTGGCCACAGGACTGGAAAAGTCAGTTTTCATTCCAATCCCAAAGAAAGGCAATGCCAAAGAATGCTCAAACTACCGCACAATTGCACTCATCTCACTTGCTAGTAAAGTAATGCTCAAAATTCTCTAAGCCAAGCTTCAGCAGTACATGAATCATGAACTTCCAGATGTTCAAGCTGGTTTTAGAAAAGGCAGAGGAACCAGATATCAAATTGCCCACATCCACTGGATCACTGAAAAAACAAGAGAGTTCCAGAAAAACATCTATTTCTGCTCTATTGACTATGCCAAAGCCTTTGACTGTGTGGATCACAATAAACTGTGGAAAATTCTGCAAGAGTTGGGAATACCAGACCACTTGACCTCCCTCTTGAGAAATCTATATGCAGGTCAGGAAGCAACAGTTAGAACTGGACATGGAACAACAGACTGGTTCCAAATAGGAAAAGGAGTACGTCAAGGCTGTATATTGTCACCCTGCTTATTTAACTTCTATGCAGAGTACATCATGAGAAACGCTGGGCTGGAAGAAGCACAAGCTGGAATCAAGATTGCCAGGAGAAATATCAATAACCTTAGATATTCAGATGACACCACCCTTATGGCAGAAAGTGAAGAGGAACTAAAAAGCCTCTTGATGAAAGTGAAAGAGGAGAGTGAAAAAATTGGCTTAAAGCTCAACATTCAGATCATGGCATCCGGTCCCATCACTTCATGGCAAATAGATGGGGAAACAGCAGAAACAGTGTCAGACTTTATTTTGGGAGGCTCCAAAATCACTGCAGATGGTGATTGCAGCCATGAAATTAAAAGACGCTTACTCCTTGGAAGGAAAGTTATGACCAACCTAGATAGCATATTCAAAAGCAGAGACATTACTTTGCCAACAAAGGTCCATCTCGTCAAGGCTATGGTTTTTCCAGTGGTCATGTATGGATGTGAAAGTTGGACTTTGAAGAAAGCTGAGCACCGAAGAATTGATGCTTTTGAATTGTGGTGTTGGAGAAGACTCCTGAGAGCCAACTAGTCCATTCTAAAGGAGATCAGTCCAGGGTGGTTTTTGGAAGGACTGATGCTAAAGCTGAAACTCCAATACTTTGGCCACCTCATGCGAAGAGTTGAGTCATTGGAAAAGACTCTGATGCTGGGAGGGATTGGGGGCAGGAGGAGAAGGGGACAACAGAGGATGAGATGGCTGGATGGCATCACTGACTCTATGGACATGAGTTTGGGTGAACTCCGGGAGTTGGTGATAGACAGGGAGGCCTGGCGTGCTGCGATTCATGGGATCGCAAGGAGTCTAACACGCCTGAGTGACTGAACTGAACTTAAGCTTATTGTCTGGGGAGCAAATTCTTATTTGACTTTACAGAATAGCCTACTTTTCATGCCATACATATAGCTCCTCATTTTAGAAATGCAGTATTTTAATACGGTAGGAACATGAAAAGGAAGCAATTTCAGTTACTACTTAAGAATCATGAGCTCAGAGGACATTGAAAAAGTCTTTAAGGAACAAAAGACCTAGAAATGAGCACAGGGAAAGGCTGGATTTTTTTACCTCTTATTTGAAGTCCTCTGACTTCCATTCTCATTTGATTTAGATTTATTGCACAGTATTAATTCTGAGACTAAGAAAAATAGACTTCAGGAGAAGTTACAGCAAGCTGAAAAGCAGGTCAGTCTATACAACTACACTCTAAAACCCAAGGAAAAATTCAGTGTGATTTGCTTTCATGAGCCATGAGGACCCCTCCACAAATTTGTTCCTCAAAACCTGGCACAAAGTGCACCCTGCTACAGCTGTTACTTGTGCTGGAGACTGAACACAGCCTTGTCTGATTCTTACCATTATCTTAGTCACACTTTCTTCTGGCTTTAGAAACTCTTTTCACAATGCTGATAGAGGCTTCAGATTCAGCCTTGCTGTTGTTGTTCATCTGCTAAGTCGTGTCTGACTCTTGGGGTCTTCAGCAAGCCAGACTCCTCTGCCCTCTACTATCTCCCAGAGACTCTCAGATTCATGTCCACTGAGAGGGTGATGCTATATAACCATGTCATCCTCTGCTGTCCCTTTCTCCTTTGTCTTGCTGTATTAATCTGAATGGATAAAGAGTGACTAAAAGAAAAACAACAAATAGTATCAGTAGGTTTTATAGAGATCACTGGTCCAATCCATTCACCATAAAGAAAAGAAAACTAAGATCAAAGAAGGCTGAGTTATTTGTTCAGAGAATGAGATATAGAGATGAAATGAAGGACATGTCCATGTCATGTCTAATGCTCTTTCCAGGTAATATTCTCTACCTTGAGTGTTTCTTTTGACCTACTTAAATATTTCTAAGTATTAGACTGGAGCAACAGAATACTTCATTACATATCCATCAAAGAAAAGGCAAACTGCAGAGCTGGGGCAATCAGGACAGATCTTTTTTCATTAGGTGGGAAAATACACAGGAAGTGTTTAGATCAGCGGCTGACGTTTCCCAATTACTCAACTAATATTACTCAACATACATTTATTAGGTGTAAGATCTGAGGTGTATGTGAACTCTTTTATAATTGGACAATGTGAATCATTTATATAGCCATGCCTTATCTCTTGTGACATTGGAAAATCTACATAACTTGTGCAACTCACTTTCCTCATCTTGAAAAGGGAAAGCTAGTATGAATCATCAAGCATTGCAAGAACAATATCTGGAATTTAATAGATGTTCATAAATGGTGTTTGTGGTTACTAAAATCCTTCATACCTTAATCATGGTAACAGCTGATGACTCAATATTTAATCCATCTTTGAGAAATTGAGACAGCCTGCAATCAACAAACATCCCACTTCCCTCCAGCTCCTAGCACAAGGAAGGACAATTTCCCTGCCCCTTGACATTAGGCGTGGCCATGAGACTTTCTCTGATATGTGTCATTCCAAGGTGAAAGCTCCTAAGAGCCACTGCATGATTTTTTATCCTGTCTTTCTTCTAATCTTTGACTGGTATTCTGAATAATCCCAGCCTACATAAACCTGAGGGCCTCAACAAGGACCACACAGAACAGAGCAACCTGCCATTGAAACATAGACATGTAAAGTGAGCCAAACACAGCTTGTGTTTCTTCCTGTCCCGTAACTTAGAGATTTTATTTTCCTTACTGTAGTATAGCCTACACTATTTTGATGATACAAGAAGAGATTTTAAAGTTAAATCTTTGATAACTATTCAGCCAATAACATCTATGTAAATCCTTACTATTATTGAACTTTTCCTACAACAATTCCATGTAACTTGTTAATTCTGTTCCTTCTTTATGTCAACAGATTCATTCAATAATATTTTCTGAGAGAACATCATGTTCCCTAACTTCTAAGACAGTGGCTTTTACACAGTAGTCATGTAGTAGATGCTTGTTAAATTGAATTAGATCAAATTATTATTACTCAGAAGACCACATATTATTGTTTCTTTTAGGATAACTACTAACTAGTATGTACGCGGGAAACCTGGGTTTGATCCCTGGGTTGGGAAGATCCCCTGGAGAAGGAAATGGCAACCCACTCCAGTAGTCTTGCCTGGAGAATCCCACAGACGGAGGAGCCTGGAGGGCTACAGTCCACGGGGTCGCAAAGAGTCGGACACGACTGAGCGGCTTCACTCACTTCACTCACTCAGTATGTAATTCTGGATCTAGAAGAATGAAACAGACATCCATTCACCTAAAATCTTTAAGCCCAATTTCACCTGTAAATATAAACAGGAAGGCACTAGTGATATCCTTCAGAATTTCCTTTGGTAAACTTTGAGTTCTATATATGATTGAGCTGAACGCAAAGTGGACATATTAATACAAAATTATACATATATCCTAGGCCAAAAAATGAAATTTATGTTTGGTTCTTTTCTGCCCCTCCAGTGTCACATTCTGCCTTCCTAATGCTCCCCAAACTCTGGACATATATGTAATAGATTTTATCTGCCTGTAAAACTATATAGTGTTACAGTTTTTCTTGTCCCTGATCTCTCATTTCTGTTCATATCATTCAGTCCCAAGATTATCCAAAGATTTCTAGCAACCTAATCTACATGTCTGGAGTATCAGCTAGAGACATTCAGAACCAAGGAATATCATTCCTGGTACTCTTGCCATAGCAAATAAGAGCAAGAAATTATTTTTCTGCTGGGGGACTGAACTGAGCCTAAAGTTTCTGCTGGTATTTTCCACAGCAGTAGAGAGAGAGGGAGAGATTGAACTTACGCTATTTTAATCTTCTCTCCTTTTTCAAATCTCATAAAGTCCTTTTCCAGACTTGGAGACCTGATGGCTTGGCAGCTTTCTTTATACTATGACTTAGACCATTTCCTCTGGAGTCCTTTTGAGAAGTAGGGTTGCTCTTCTTCTACTCATATTTCACAGAAGGAAGGGTAAATTAGGGTCTCATTCCCTCTACTTTCCTGTGATGTTGAGAAATCCTCTCTTCACTTTGCCCAAAGCAGAGCTGTTGTTGTTGTGCTTCAGTCACTCAGTCATGTCCGACTTCACAACACCATGGATCACAGCACTCCAGGCTTCCCTATCCTTCACTATTTCCCAGAGTTTGCTCAAGCTCATGTTCATTGAGTCAGTGATGCCATCCAATTATCTTACCCTCTTCTTCTCCTGCCCTCAATCTTTGCCAGCATCAGGGTCTTTTCCAATGAATTGGCTCTTCGCATCAGGTGGCCCAAGTATTGGAGCTTCAACTTCAGTATTAATCCTTTCAATGAATATTCAGGGTTGATTTTCTTTAGGATTGACTGGCTTGATCTCCTTGTTGTCCAAGGGACTCTCAACAGTCTTCTCCAGCACCACAGTTCAAAAGCATCAATTCCTTGGCATTCATTAGGGTGCATTCTGGGAGAAGGCAATGGCGCCCCACTCCAGTACTCTTGCCCGGAAAATCCCATGGACGGAGGAGCCTAGTAGGCTGCAGTCCATGGGGTCGCTAAGAGTCAGACATGACTGAGCGACTTCACTTTCACTTTTCACTTTCATGCATTGGAGGAGGAAATAGCAACCCTCTCCGGTGTTCTTGCCTGGAGAATCCCACGGACAGCGGGGCCTCGTGGGCTGCCGTCTATGGGGTCGCACAGAGTCGGACACGACTGAAGTGACTTAGCAACAGCAGCAGCAGCAGCAGCAGGGTGGGTTCTAAAGCAATATGCCTGGTATCCTGATGAGAAGAGAGAAACATGGATCCAGACACAGAAACAGAGAAGAACAGCATGTGAATCTACAGACACAGAGGGTAGATGGCCACATGAATATAAGCAGAGATGGGAGTTATGCAGCCACAGCCAAAGAATCACTGGAGCTTCCAGAACCCAGAAGGACTAAGGAAGGATCCTCCCCTAGAGGTTTCAAGGACAGCACATCTCTTCTCACACCTTAAATTTGTACTTTTAGTGTAAATTTGTACTTCTAGCCTAGGCTCCAGACTGTGAGAGAATACATTTCTCTTGCTTTAAGTTGCCCAGTTTACAGTACTTTTTCACGGAAGCCTTAGGAAACTAACCACTCACCTACTTTAATGCTCTTGACTTCATCATATGATTTTCTGCTATTTCCTACTTTGTTCAGATATTTTTCCTACTCTTCTATTTAATACTTGTGTGTTTGTGTTAGTGTTAGTTATCAGTCATGTCTGTCTCTATGCAACCCCATGGACTGTAGCTCACCAGGCTCCTCCATCTGTGGGATTGATTTTCCAGGCAAGATTACTGGAGTGGGTTGCCATTTCCTTCTCCAGGCATCTTCCCAATCCAGGTATCGAACCCAGGTCTCCAGAATTATTGCAGGCAGACTCTTCACCACATGAGTCACCAGGGAAGCTTCTGTATTTAGAACCCAGAGATATAAAAAAACCTCTTTATTAACTAATAATGTAATATTAATCATGATATTCACCAGAGTTTGACTTTCAGCCCTTCTCATTTTACAGAATTTATCTAAATGACCTTATCTCCTACAAAGCTTTAACTACCATCTATGTACTACCTATTGCATATAAATACAACAATTTATCATGATTAATTTTATATTCTTAGTCAATAAAGAGGCTTTTTTATAACTCTGGGTTCTGAACACATATAGCATTATCTTGAAAACAGGTCACGTTTAATTCCTCCTGAATTAGTGTGGGAATCCATGACTCAGGAAATGGATGCTCCTTGAAAAACTGTCCACTCTCCTTTCAGGTCCAGGAAATGATCCAGTCAGCTTCCCCCAATCATAACTTTCCCAACGGTCATTAAAACATTTAATTCTGGGATTAACGCAAATATTTATTCTACCAATTGTTATGGAGATTAACAAGTCATAGAATGAAATTCTATTGAGAGAAATTGCTTCTGATTATCTTCCTAATAGTCAGAACATCTGAATTAAGCATGAAAGAATCCAAGTTCCAATTTTGATTATTTTATTACCACTACCTTAGCAATATTTATTTATTTATTTATTTATATAATTTCTACTTCATCCCTTCAAGGTTTGGGCGTGATTCATGGAAAATATATAAAATAAAATAACAAAATTAATAACCTTATGAAATGCACTTACTAACTAAAGTTCCCAAGGGTGCTATGTTGCTTAAATGAGAGAACATTTAAAACTGGGCTTTATAGTATAAAGCAATACAAACATGTACGATAGTATTGTTTTGAGAAAAGAAAATTGTTTTTGAAGAAATAAACTCTCTATTATCAATGCATTACTAAATCTAGTATAAGTACCTAATTAGTGTAAAATTAGTATGAATTTAACAAATGGCCAGGCCTCTCTATTCCTGAAAGAGGGTGAAATATGCCAAGATCAGGTAACTTCTGGAAACAGCTGGAAGCAAGAATGCAATGAGAACCAATAATGATTCTCTCTTTCGTAGACACCATTTTTATGTTATGATGTTTATGAGGATTAGAGAGGCCTCCCTAATCCCTAATAGATCAGCATTTTTTTAAATATAAGTTGGTACCTATTAATTTGATTTATATTTGAAAAATACCATCATAATGGAGCTGATACAAAGGCTTCCCAAAGGATGCATTCTATCCCAGTCCTCTACTCATATCCACAAGAACATGATTGGATTGTCTCAGGTGGAACACACCTGTGACTTTCCTGGCACTTGGTATGGAATTTGCCTGGTATATGCCCATTTCTGAATGGCACATTGCCCTTTTGCTCCTTTGCTCTCAAAATATCTTATTTTTGGAAAACAGAAAAACACACCCAGACAAACAACAAAGGATGCTGCCATAAAAGGCTTTCAGCAAGCATTAGCCAAGCCAAGATCTGTATGTGTTTGATTACAGCCGACACATTCATCCAGCAAACAGATGTAAAGGGGGCTTGGAGGGACACAGAGCAATAAAGTTCTCCACTGTGCTGTTGCTACACAGCATTGCAATTACAGGCATCTGCACTAATTCATATTTTCTGGGAATCTAATAGAAAGTCTTTGATTTCATTCTTCTACCTGCATTGAAAGCCAAATATTGCAATTTCATACATTTCAGTATCCTGGTTTTGCGTTGATCAAATCTGGTGACAAGGTGACTTGCTATTTTCACTGACCCCCCCTTTGTCACTGCTTCATCACTGTCATGGCCAGCAAATACTTAAATCATTCAACCTCTGTTCATAGATTTGGAGAAAATCTGCTGACTGGAGGATATTTCTTCTACAGTAGGCAGAGGAACAAAACAACATAGATGGAAATAATGAAATAAAGGATAAAGGAATTGGCAACTAGGAGTTTGGCCAGCAGAAAAGGGTTTTCTAGTTCATAAATTAAGGTTGAACATGACAGAGCTGAAATGTAACCTTTACAAGTGGAATCCACAAGAATTCAAACTTGAAATGTTGGAAAATACAATGACAGAAACATCTTTGTTTAATGGTAACCTCAATGATTTAAGAAGAATTGTAAATTCCAGTGAAAGTAGAAGAGAGGGAAAGAATAAAAAGAGCAACTTTTCCATTTTTCTAGAATAAAATGTACTAGAAAATATTTGTGAGAATGCTCAAATAAATGAGGAAGACACATATGTATTTACCTTGAGTTACTTCCATAAAATAACTTCCAAAATCTATACAATTCAAATATACTTCAGATGATCTACCTACATTCCTATATTTTAAAACAAGTCTTATATAGTAAGGTGAAAGTGTACAGATTTTGAACGATGAAAGTAACTCTTCACCTTGCTTCTCTTATACAGGGGTTTTCTGTCAATTTTAAATTTGTAATTTTGTAGATATTTTTCCTACCATCTTGAATAAGTTATAAAGGAATAGAAGAAAGGATTTTAGATTGAAGACTTTTACCAAATGGAAAGATTATATCAAATATTAGCCTCATTTCTTCACTGTATTAAATCACTGCATAACTTGCCTGAACTATAAAACCTGATTTTAGTATCATAACTACGGAAACATGTAACATTTCATCAGAAGGAAATAAAATATATAATCTAATACATTTATTTCATAAGCAGGGAAGTTGAGGCCCAAAAAGAATCATTATTACAAAATACAGTGCAACTTCAGACTTGGATATATTTAACAAAATCCTCCAGTTACAAATCTGTTAGAACCCTTGTCCACTAATCTCAAATATAATGTTTTAGTCATAAACTGACAAAAACAAAGACATCTTAGTATCTCAGAACTGGAAGGCCAATTGAGACCAACTTATTCCACTGATTAGTAGATGGAGACATGAATAGCTTCAGAAACAAAAAAAAATTCTTATACAAATTAAAACTACAATGAGGTACAAGTTCACACCAGTCAGAATGTTCATCATTAAAAAGTCTACAAATAATAGAGAGGGTGTCAAGTAAAGGACATTGTTGGTGGGAATGTAAGTTGGTGCAGACATTCAGAAACATATTCAGTTCAGTTCAGTTCAGTTCAGTTGCTCAGTCATGTCTGACTCTTTGCAACCCCATGAATCGCAGCACGCCAGGCCTCCCTGTCCATCACTAACTCCCAGAGTTTACCCAAACTCATGTCCATTGAGTTGGTGATGCCATCCAGCCATCTTATCTTATGTTGTCCCCTTCTCCTCCTGCCCCCAATATTAAGGTTCCTCAAAAAGCTAAATATAAGGTTGCTATAAGGTCTAGAAACCCCACACCTGGGCATATATCCAGACAAAACTGTAATTCAAAAAGATATATGCACCCCTATGTTCATAGCAGCACTATTCACAATAGCCAAGACATGGAAACATGTTAAATGTCCATAGACAGATGAATGGATGGAGAAGATGTTGTATACATACAATGGAATACTACAGAGCCATAGAAAGGAATGACATAATGCCATTTGCAACAACATGGAGGCAACTAGATATTATCATCCTAAGTGAAGTAGGTTTGAAACAGAAAAACAAATATTATATGATATCACTGATACTTGGAACCTAAAATATAGCACAAATGGACCTATCCATGAAATGGAAAGCAGGACTTCCCTGGTGGCTCAGATGGTAAAGAATCTGCCTGCAATGCAAGAGACCTGGGTTCTATCTCTGGGTTGGGAATATCTCCTGGAGAAGAAAACGACTACCCACTTCAGTATTGTTGCCTGGATAATTCCATGGACAGAGGAGCCTGGTGGGCTATAGTCCACAGGTCACAAAGAGTTGGACATGACTGAACAACTAACATATACATTTTTATGAAAGAGAAACAGACTCATAGACATAGAGAACAGATTTATGGTTGCAAGGGTGGAGGTGGAGTGAGGGAGGGATGGATTGGGAAATTGGGGTTAACAGATGTAAGCTATTATATATAGAGAATAGAAAAGCAACAGGGTCCTCTGTATAGCATAGGAAAATACTTCCAATATCCTGTGATAAATCATAATGGAAAAGAATATGAAAAATAATGTTTATATTTATATCTATATATAATATAGATATATATGATTCACATTTCTATACAGCAGAAACTAACATAACATTGTAAATCAACTATCAATGCTTCAATTTAAAAATCTTTTAAAGTAAAGGAAAAAAGAAACCTATTTCCTTAAGGTTATGTAATCAATTAACTAGTTGATAATGGGAGCTGATATTTTACTCTCAATTCTGTTCATCTAAGCAAAAAGAATTCAGTCTCATTCTTTTAATAAATCCTATGAACCCTGGGAAATATGCTTAGCTTACATGGGGACTTACAACCTAAACTGAAGATCAAAATGCTTTATTATAAAAATAATGTGAAACAAGAGTTTTACTCACCAACTTGTGGATGACAAAAATAAGGGACTACAGGTGGTAAATCTCCCTCCTTCACACACACACACACACACACACTCAGACACACACACACACACACACACAAACCCTGAGCTCATTACATGGCACTGAACAAAGATACATCACTGAATGCACTTCAATTTCTTCTTTGTATTTAAACACTTGCTCTGGCAGCCTCAAATTTCACATTATCAGGTCTGTAGCACCTCTACACTGATATCTCCACATTAACACACATACTCAGGGAAAGACTTGTTACTATTCATATCTTAATGGACTTTCAAGTATCAGGGTTCAACTTTTCCCAGAGAAATTTGCATTTGAAGACATATATGTATTTGCAGAAAGAAAGTTGTGGGTTTTTCTTTATTTTGTGTCCTAGTAAAATCAGCAACAAATGGATAGGAAAAACATTTGAGAGCAAACAAAGTTTTCCTTTGACGTCCTTCAAATAATAGCATATGGCTCACTTCCTTTGTTGCCTTTGAGTAAGCCAAAATCTGGTCCCACACAGCCTACTGGCTCACATGGTCACATATTTGTAGAATACACATTTGTAGGCATGGCCTGAAACCTGAAGGGTCATCTGTTTTTAGTGATTCTCCCAGAATTCTCTTTGTCAATACCTAACAGGTAAATGACTAGCACTGAAAGATTTGAATGACTGCACAATTTAATTCAATTTTTGTTCTTATAATATCCCTGGGAAGTTAGACTGAGGTGAATGCCTGAAATTCAGTTATAATTACTTTTGTACAATACTGTTTCTCTTTAGTTTACAAATTTCAATTATATACCCTTCAATTTGCAAACTATGAAAATGTTGTGCTCAGTCATTCATTTATTCATTCAACAAAACTCTATTGAGCTTAAATTATATCTACCCTGTAGAATTTACATTCTAATAGAGGAGACAGACAACAGAGGTAATAAGTAAAACCTATTAAAAGGTGATACATGCCATAGAAAAAAATGATTTAAAAAGTACATTGAGATTAAAAGAATGGGGAGATGCCAGAATTTAACAAGGTTTCAGTGGAAGTTTAAATGGCGATAATCAGGAAGACAAGACTTAAAGCATAAACCTGACCTATGCTGACAAGGCTCTGAGTTTTCTAATTTTTGAATGGAGAACATTTAACTTAAGTTAGAATGATGGCTGAAAGAGAGTAGCAACTATAATTAACATCCACCTATATAAACCATGTTATAAGAAAGATGTAGATTTCTGTCCTTACCATTCTTAACTCCATACCTCAATTCATTTTTAACTATATGCTTACAAAACTTAGGGCTTTCCTGGTGGCTCAGGTGGTAAAGAGTCTGCTCTCAATAATGCGGGAGACCCAGGTTCGATTCCTGGATCAGGAAGATCCCCTGGAGAAGGAAGTGGAGAAGAAAGTCCAGTATTCTTGCTTTTAGAATTCCATGGACAGAGGAGCCTGGCAGGCTAGAGTCTGTGGATTCGTAAAGAGTCTGACATGATTGAGCATCTAACACTTTCAATTTCACTTTCCAAACTTAACAGCCTCATAATTTGCCCATTATTTCTGTTTTTTTTTTTTTCTCTTTCTTTTGGTCCCTTTCTTCCACTCTTTCACTTTATGCTGTATTCAGTGTTTAGAGTTATGCTCTTGAAATATGACTGTGCACTTGATCCTCATCTTCAAATTGCTTCCATTTCTCCATTGCCTACAGAAATTCATAAGTCTAAATTAGTGTCTGTGTGTATCTTCTCAGTCACCAAGACATGTCTGACTCCTCAACCCCACGGACTGCAGCTCACCAGGCTCCTTTGTCCATGGGATTTCCCAGGCAAGAATACCGGAGTGTGTTGCCATTTCTTTCTCTAAGTTTTTTTCCCAACCCAGGGATCCAAACACTTGTCTCCTGCATTGCAGGAAGATTACCATCTGAGCCACCAGGGAAGACTTACGCTAGTGTGTAAGGTGTCTGAATAATTGCAATCAAAAGAACTTCGTAAGAAATGTCACCTGTGACTTACTCACATTCTGTCCAGTTTGGACTGACCACATTTATATTCATCTAAGGACTGCCTTGTCATAGAACTTGTTCCATATCCCACCCACCACAAATTGCAGCTCAACTGCCACCCCCTCCAAGTAAATTTTTTTTTCTGATTCTCTTTACCCTTAAAACCAAAGGAACTCTCTCTTCTATTAATTTTGTTCCATTAGAGCATAGCTCACTTGGTAAAGAATCTGCCTGCAATGCAGGAGACCCCATTTCGATTCCTGGGTTGGGAAGATCCCTTGGAGAAGGGATAGGTTATCCAGTCCAGTATTCTTGGGCTACCCTTGTGGCTCAGCTGATAAAGAATCCACCTGCAATGCAGGAGACCTGGGTTTGATCCCTGGGTTGGGAAGATGCCCTGGAGAAGGGAATGGCTACCCACCCCAGTATTCTGGCCTGGAGAATTCCATGGATTGTAAAGTCCATGGGGTCGAAAAGAGCTGGACATGACTGAGAAACTTTCACTTCACTTCACTTCATTAGACTATTAGCTCTATTTTATTAAATATGATTAGGAAATAAATAGACTAAATATATGTATGCCTTACAATTTAGATCAATATATCAATATGCTGAGTATTCTTTCTAATATACAGTAGTGCATAAAAAGTTATGAGGTATAGTCTGGTTCTAATTCATATATTCCCAAATCATCTGATCATGGATCTTTTTTTATTTTAATTGCCTTACTCCTGTGAACATGTGGTGCTGTGCTGTGCTTAGTCCCACAGTTGCGTCTGACTCTTTGCAACACCATGGACTGTACTGCCAGGCTTCTCTGTCCATGGGGGTTATCAAGGCAAGAATACTAGAATGGGTTCTCATTCGCTCCTCCAAGGGATCTTCCCAACCCAGGGATCAAACACTGGTCTCCCACATTGCAAGTGGATTCTTTACCATTTGAGCCACCACGGAAGCTCAAGAATATTGGAATACGTAGCCTATCCCTTCTCCAGGGGATCTTCTTGACCCAGGAATCAAACTGGGGTCTCCTGCATTGCAGGCAGATTCTTTATCAGCTGAAATTCCAGGGAAGTCTCTCCTATGAACATATTGGTAAACTATTGCTCAGATAAGCATTTTTTAGTAATGTTAGGTTAAAAATCATGAACTAATAGTTACACATCTCCTATCTTCTTTTATCTGTTACTTAATTTCTGAAATGTCATACAAATAAATAAGAATTTAAAAGTCAGTTGTCTTGGAACTTCTCTGACTGTCCAGTGGTTAAGACTTTGCCTTCCAGTGCTGGGGGTGTGGGTTCAATCCCTGGTTGGGAAGTTAAGATCCCACATGCCTCATGGCCGAAAAACCAAAACATAGAAACAGTATTGCAACAAATATAGTAAAGACTTCAAAACTGGTCCATATCAAAAAAATCTTTAAAAAAAAAAAAAAAAAGTCAGCTTTCTTGAAACTCTGTGTTTCAGGATGGCATCAATATTTCCCAGATGCTAAAACACTCTGTGATCATTTCACAATATGTAGAACTATTGTACCACTATGTTCAGCATCTGGTACTAATACAGTTTTGTGGGTCATTTACACTTCAATAAAATATGTAAAATAAATAAAGAAAACAAAAAGGGAAAAAGCAAATGAAAGCAAAAGTTTAAAGTTACTATCAGTGATAACATAATGCACTTAATTTTTACTTAAGGCTCAAATGTTTGGTTAAGAATTTATATACTTTTCACTTGGACACTGAAATATATTATCCTAAATTTATAGTTTAGGCATTAAAATGTGTCCTGGTAAAATTCACTGTAAAAAGCCTAGGATCCTAGAATAGAGACTATTTCCAGGACCAATTTTATGAATAAATTAAAACATATTGAGTTTAAAAAGAGAGCCCAGCCTGGTATCTCCATCTGCAAGCGATGACCAGTTAGTCTGGTAGACATGACTAGCTAAACACGATGTTTCATTGATGAAAACAGCCTCCCCAAAGAATATTAAGTCTGCCAGTTTGAAGCAAACACATGACCAAACAGTGAGACTTGTACAAGTGAATGAAGGAATGAACAAATAAAGGAATTCCCTGTGTTTATCAGTAGATAGAGGGGGAAGAGGATAAGAAGACACTGACTGTCATGAGTAATGCCTTACCACTGCATTGAAAAGAGAGAGCATAAAAGAGAACAGGGATAAAAAAGGATAACTTCAGATGTCCCATTTGGCCTACATCAACAGCTCTTAATCAAGGGCAGGATTGCCCACTAGAAGACACTTGGAAATGTCTTGAAAAATGTTTGTTTGTTGTTAAGTGGAGTGGGGCCAGGGATCCTGTTGGCATCTGTTTGTAGAGGTCAGGATTGTCATTCAACATGCTACAGTGCACAGAACAGGTCCCCCCACAAAAGAATCATTTGTCTCAAAATATTCATAGTGCCGCTGTTGAGAAACCTTTGTCTATACTGAATTCAGAACTTGTGAGTTGAGATATATTTTGTGTAATGCAGAAAGCGTTTATAACATTGCTTCATGGAATGTATGAAGATTTTCCCTGTTTTTGTTTTAGTGTTTCTATGCAGCATTTTTTGTATGAAGATACTTCTTCTCCAAGGGAATCATTAGAGTCAGCACAACAAAACATAAGGGCAAGTAGACACAAAGCAATTAATAATATGAGATACATACAATGGGGCCATTAGGTTCTCATGATGATGACTCATAGCATAGAGGTTTTAAATGCTTAGTGAGAGGTTTATAACGCTTTCTTTAATTCACTGCCATTTCCTCAGATTGTCTCCTAAAAATTTTAAAAGTAATTTTTTAAATGATCTTATGCAAATAAAATGTATTTGTTTAATGCTTATTAATAATAATAAACTGAATAACAATAAACTCCCTTATTTACATATTGTGGGTGTGTATATGAATATGCTGTCCTTAAAAATATGCCTTTCTTCTCTTGAATCTTCTAAACTAAGTTTCATGATTGAAGCAAAAATTATAATATTGTCTGATGTGTTTCTATGTATGTGTATATGTTAGTCACTCAGTTGTGTCCAACTCTGCGATCCCGTGGACTGTAGCCTGCCAGGCTTCTCTGTAAATGGAATTCTCCAGGAAAGAATACTGGAGTGGGTAGCTATTCCTTTCTTCAGGGGATCTTCCTGACTCAGGAATCAAACCCTGGTTTCCCACATTGCAGGCAGATTCTTTATCATCTGAGTCATCAGGGAAGCCCCTGATGTGTTTCTAAATATATGTAAAAGGGCTTTTTATGACATTTATATGTTAAATAGGTGAAGATAAAGAGATGAGATAAGATTACCACACTTCATTTGAACTGATAATATGGTGACACTAGCAGATGGGTAAGTTACATACAAAATGTAATACCGAGAACCACCTTTAGAAAAGATACACAAAGAGATATACTAAGAAATATTATATGTGTGTGTGTGTGTTTGTATAAATAAATATTCAAGTAGTTCACAAAAAAGCAGGAAAAATGGAGGGAAAAAATCAAGAGAAACAAATAGGAAGGAAAAACATAAAATGGCAGACTTAAGCCCTAATTTTTAATGACTTGAAATGTAAATAATCCAAATACACCAACTACAAGACAGATTGGTGGATCATTTTTTAAAACATAATGAAGTGACTCCCTTGGCAGTCCAGTAGTTAAATCTCCACACTCCCAATACCAGGAGCATGGGTTCATTCGTGGTTAGGAAAAGAAGACCCCACATGCCACAAGGCATGGTCAAAATAAGTAAATAAATAAATAGAAATAAAAGCATGATCCAACTGTGTGCTATCTACTAGAACCTTATTTCAAATATAATAATTTAGGCTGGATGAAAGCTAAAGGGTGGGAAATGATACACCCTGCCAACACTGATTGAAGGAAAGCAAAATTGTGCCTACCCATGTCAGATGGAATTTAGAGTAATAAATATTACCAAAGTGACATTATTATAATGCCATCATGGACTACCATTATCAGAAAAGCATCAGCTCTCTAAGAAGACATAGCAGTGAAATAAGTATAAACCATACCAGAGATGCAAAATTTATGAATCAAAAATTGATCAAATTGGAAGAAGAAATAGACATAATTACACTTGGAAACATCAACACTTCTCTCTCAGCATTTGACAGAACAACTAGAGAAAAAGACAGCATGGATATAGAACTTTGAACACCATCAACCAACCATATCTAGTCAACATTTGTAGAACACTCCATCTGACAGCAGAATACACATTCTTCTCAAGCACCTACAGATCATAAACCAAGATAAACCACATTCTGATCATAAAACAAATCTCAATAAATTTAAAATAATTCCATTGTGTTTGGACTATAAAGTGAAAAGAAAGTGAAGTTGCTCAGTTGTGTCTGACTCTTTGCGACCCGATGGACTGTAACCTACCAGAGGAAACTGGTATGGGATTTTCCAGGCAAGAGTACTGCAGTGGGTTGCCATTTCCTTCTCCAGGGGATCTTCCCAACCCAGGGATTGAACCTGGGTCTCTGACATTGCAAGCATATGCTTTACCATCTGAGCCACCAGAGAAGCCTATATGTTTGGAATATATTCTTCAAATATATGAGATGAAACTAGAAATCAATAACAGAAAGATAACAAAAC
This sequence comes from Bubalus bubalis, assembly GCF_019923935.1. NCBI lineage: Eukaryota > Metazoa > Chordata > Mammalia > Artiodactyla > Bovidae > Bubalus > Bubalus bubalis. Next base: position 166,710,093 of record NC_059158.1, read on the forward strand.
ACTCCAAATACTTTGCAAATGCACACGTTTTTCAATAAGCCATTACCAAATCAGAACTCTCAAAGCAAATCAAAAAGTAGAGTTAACTGATTGAAAGTAAAAATGTAGCATATCAAAATTGTGGGACACAGATAAAGCTGAGCTAAGAGAGAAGTTTATAGTGCTAAAGGCAATTATAAAACAGGAGAAAATTCAAATCAGTCATTCAAGCTTTCATTTCAAAAACCAAGAAAACAGAAGAGCATATAAAACCAAAAGCAAAGAGAATGAACGAAATAATAAACAGTAGAAATCAATAAAATTGAAAGCAGAAAACCAATATAGAAAATCAATGAAAAAAGTGTTGGTTCTTTGAAAAGTTTAGTAAAATTGCCAAGCCTACATTAAGACTGACAAAGAAAAAAAAAAGAGCAAGAGAGAGGTAACACACATGTTACCAATAACAGAAATAAAACAGGAGATACAGCCACCAGCCTGAAGATAGCAAAAGGATACTGAGAGAATACCACAAACAACTTTACAAACAGGGATTTTAAAATTTAGAGGAAACAGATCACTTTCTCAAAAAACAAAAACAATCCCAACTCACCCACTAGGAAATACGTAATTTGAGTAATTCTTATATTTATTAAGGAAATTGTATTTGTGATTTAAAAATACCTAAAACAGAAATCTTCATGCCTATGTGGTTTCACTGTGTAATGTGAGCTTATAAGGTTTTTGCAGACTCTCTTCATCAAGCTAAGGAAATTTCCCTGTATTCCTAGATTTGCTCTTTGAAAGACCCTGATGACAGGATTGAAAAAAAAGATACAGTGGAAGAAAAATATTTGCCAAACACAGACCTTGGTTATCATAATAGCTCAAATATATAAAGAACTCTCAAAACCCAACAGGAAATGAAACCAAGCAATCCAATCAGAATATGGTCAAAGACATGAAGAAACTTTTCATTGAAGAGGATATACGGATTGCAAATAAGCATATAAAAGATTTCCCATATCATTATCCATTCAGGTCAGGTCAGGTCAGTCGCTTTGTCATGTCCAACTCTTTGCGACCCCATGAATCACAGCACGCCAGGCCTCCCTGTCCATCACCAACTCCCAGAGTTTACCCAAATTCAAGTCCATCGAGTCGGTGATGACATCCAGCCATCTCATTCTCTGTCATCCCCTTCTCCTCCTGTCCCCAATCCCTCCCAGCATCAGGGTCTTTTCCAATGAGTCAACTCTTTGCATGAGGTGGCCAAAGTATTGGAGTTTCAGCTTTAGCATCAGTCCTTCCAATGAACACCCAGGACTGATCTCCTTTAGGATGGACTGGTTGGATCTCCTTGCAGTCCAAGGGACTCTCAAGAGGGAAATGCAAATTAGAACATCAGTGGGATGTAATTACACACCTATCAGAATAGCTAAAATTTAAAATTTAGACAATATCAGATATTGAGAAGAGTATGATGAAACTAACATTATCCATACATTGTTGATGGCAATGTCAAACAGTTGAGTCCTCTGGAAAACAGTTTAGCAGTGTCTTAAAAATCTGTCATATGCAACTACTTTATGACCTAGCAAGTTGCACTTTTACATATTTATCCTAAGAGAAAGGAAGATCCTGTAAACAACTGTTTATAGCAGTTTTCTTCCTAATATGCCAAAATTGAAAACAACTCAAGTTGAGTTGGGTGAATGATTAAACAAACTGTGGTACATCCATACCATGGAATACTCCTCCTGCTGCTGCTAAGTCGCTTCAGTCGTTTCCGACTCTGTGAGACCCCATAGAAGGCAGCCCATTAGGCTCCTCTGTCCCTGGGATTCTCCAGGCAAGAACACTGGAGTGGGTTGCCATTTCCTTCTCCAATGCGTGAAAGTGAAAAGTGAAAGTGAAGTCGCTCAGTCGGTCCGACTCTTAGTGACCCCCTGGACTGCAGCCTACCAGGCTCCTCCTCCATGGGATTTTCCAGGCAAGAGTACTGGAGTGGGGTGCCATTGCCTTCTCCTGCCATGGAACACTACTCACAAACAAAAAAGAATCGGTTGACATAGGAACAACCTGAAGGAATCTCCTCAGAATTATCCTGAGTGAAAAAGGCAAATCCCGAGTTATATAATGTAATATTCAATTTATAAAACATTCTTGAAATGACAAATGCTATAAATGGAGAACAGATCAACAGTTGCTACAGATTGACAAAAGGGAGGAAATGGGAGAAAGGTATGAGTGGCTATGAAAGGGCAACATGAGGGATGCTTGGTGTGGTAGAAAAGTTCTGCATCTTAACTGTAAGGTCAACATCTTGGTTGTGATACTGTACCATAATTTTGCAAGATGTTACCATTGGCCTAAATTGCATGACAAATACATGAGATTACTCCATATTATACTTTATAATGCATATGAATCTATAAAGAAACAATTCAATTTTTTACTGTATATTTTATTTTTCTGGTAACTTATTTAATATAAAAAATTTATTGGGGTATAGTTCCTTTACAATGTTATGTTAGTTTCTGCTGTATAACAAAGTAAATCAGCTATATGTATACAATCTTCCTCCCTTCTTCCTGACCTTCCTTCCTACCCACTCCCATCCCACCCATCCAAGCTACTGCAGAGCACTGAGCTGAGCTCCCTGCACTATACAATTGGTTCCCACTAAGTATGTGTTTTAAACATGGCAGTGCACATACATCAATTTCAATCTCCCAGTTCATCCCATCCTTCTGCGTATACTCTGTGTATACATTAGTCCTCTATGTCTTTGTCTCTATTCCTTCCCTGCAAATAGACTCGTCTGAAACGGCATCCCACTCCAATATTCTTGCCTAGAGAATCCTGTGGACAGAGGAGCCTGGTGGGCTGCCGTCTATGGGGTCATACGGAGTCAGACACGACTGAAGCGACTTAGCAGCAGCAGCAGCAGTACCATTTTTCTAAATCCCACATACATACATTAATATAAAATACTAGTTTTTCACTTTCTGACTTACTTTAGGGTTTCCCTGGTGGCCCAGATGGTAAAGAATCAGCCTGCGATGATGGAGACCTAGGTTTGATCCCTGGGTATGGAAGATCCCTTGGAGAAGGGATTGGCTACCACCCACTCCAGTATTCTTGACTGGAGAATTCCGTTCATGGAGTTGCAAAGAGTTGAACATGATTGAGTGACTAATACTTACAACACTTCTGACTTACTTCACTCTGTGTGACAGACTCTAGGTCCATCCACATCTCCACAATTGACCCAAATGTGTTTGTTTTTACGGCTAAGCAATATTCCAATTTCCATTGTATATATGTACCATACTTTATTCATTCATCTGTTACCATCTGATACCATCAACATTTGGTATGCTTCCATGTCCTGATTCTTGTAAATATTGTTGCAATGAACATTGAGGTACATGTGTTTTTTTGAATTATGGTTTTCTTAGGCTATATGCCCAGTAGTGGGATTACTGGGTCATATGGTAATTCTAAGCCACATTTGTCTTCTTTTAGGTTATTTACATTAAACCAATTAACATTTGCCAGGTTTTGACCAGCTGTCAATCTGCTCTTAAGAGACATTTCAATGACTTGCAAGCATTTATAATCTCCCAAGCCGATGGGACAGGGAGATCACTTTCTCCCCCACAAATTCATCAAAAGAACATTTGAACACTGAGTAAATTCCACAAAACAACTTCTGAATGCCAGCAGAGGACATCAGACACCCAGAAAAGCAGCCCATTGTCTTCGAAAGATGTTTTATCAACAGTGCTGTATAGATGGAGAAGTCTTGAGGCTACTATAATCTCCCAAGCCAAATAGTCAGTTAGTGGTGGTTCCCCAGAGTAATTTGCTGAACTGTGTAGTGAGTCCACACATAGACCAAGCAGGAAAAAGTGCCATAACTGATTATCAATGTCTAAGGTGGATGTGGAGATAAGGGGGTGGCAGATGACATCTTTGATCTGTTGAGCAGCATAAACACATAAACAGTGTGTTTAATACTGAAAATTTACTGTATTAGACTATTAAAAAAATAAGCAGAGGTAATAAATAATACTCCCTAGTGATGTAGAGAAGATACCAAAACCATAGAGACCTTTTAAAAAAGGATCAATGTAAGGGAAAGAACTTTCCATAGAGAGGAAAGCATGCACATGAGCATAGAGAGAAGCTCTGCTTGATTGTAACATAGCAATCCTGCATATTACGCATTCTGTCAGACCTCTCCACCATGGCCCGTCCGTCTTGGGTGGCCCCACACTGCATGGCTTATTTTCATTGAGTTAGACAAGCTGTGGTCCATGTGATCAGATTGGCTAGTTGTCTGTGATTGCAGTTTCAGTCTGTCTGCCCTCTGATGCCCTCTCTCAGTGCCTACGGTCTTACTTGGTTTTCTCTTGTGGGCAGGATGAGATGGTTGGATGGCATCACCGACTCAATGGACATGGGTTTGGGTGGACTCCAGGAGTTGGTGATGGACAGGGAGGCCTGGCGTGCTGCAGTTCATGGGGTCGCAAAGAGTCAGACATGACTGAGCAACTGAACTGAACTGAATCCTGCATAAGAATGGCAGGAAGTGAGGCAGAACAGACAGCTTGGGTTTACTTGGTCTTGCACTCTTTATATCATGCTAAGGGTTTCATTTATTCACAATGTTTAATAATGGTTAGAAGCAAGGGCACATTATAATTTTAAATATTTTTTTCTTTTTAGAAGTATATAGATTGGGTATTTTTGTCTGAACCATCATAATCATTTTTATACACAAAAGCAGCATCACTTGCCAAAAAGCAGATAGAAAGAATCTGCTTCATCCTGTACTACTGGCAACATCCCTTGAAGAGTTTGTTCTTTCTCCAATATACCTGGCTTGCTCAAAACTATCTCAGGTCAGAAAAATGCTTGAGAAAAATTAATTTAAATTGAATTAATTTTTACAACTGGTGCATAAAGATATAAACATCATACCGCTAAAGAATCATATGGTGCATCACACAAGTAGATGGTAATTTCTTGGTATGCATCAGTTAAATACATAATAAAACCACAGCACCTAGCCTGGCTGACCATCATGCTCATCCAGGGAACGTTAAAAATCTAAACTCTTGGGCTATATGCAAATTTACTCAATTAATCTCTTAAAGGGTACCTAAGCTCTCAAGTGGTCCTAACTTTGGACAAGTTTGAAAAACACCATGCTGCTGCTGCGGCTGCTAAGTCGCATCAGTCGTGTCCGACTCTGTGCGACCCCATAGATGGCAGCCCACCAGGCTCTGCCATCCCTGGGATTCTCTAGGCAAGAACACTAGAGTGGGTTGCCATTTCCTCCTCCAGTGCATGAAAGTGAAAACTGAAAGTGAAGTCGCTGAGTCTTGTCTGACTCTTGACCTGCGGCCCACCAGGCTCCTCCGTCCATGGGATTTTCCAGGCAAGAGTTCTGGAGTGGGGTGCCATTGCCTTCTCTGAAAAACATCATATTAAAATTTAAAGCTTGTTATGGGTTGAACTGTAGCCCCCAAAATTTGTATATTGAAGCCTTAACTCTCAGAACCTCCAAATGTAACTGTATTTGGAGATAAGCCCTCTAAAGAAGTAATGATGTTAAAAATGAAGCCATGAGTGTGGGCCCTACAACGATCTGACTGGTGTCCTTATATGAAGAGGAACTTTGGCAGAGAAACAGCAAGATATAGCACACACGGGAGAGCCATGTGAATACAAAGTAAGAAGCCAGCCACCTGCATATCACAGAGAGAGGACTCAGAAGAAACCAAAGCTACCAACACCTTGACCTTGGTCTCCAGAGCTGAGAAAATAAATTTCTGTTGTTTAAGCCACCCAGTCTCTGGTATTTTGTTATAGAAGCCCTAGCACACTAATACAGGATAAAATCCCATAGAATTGTGAACAAAATGATATTAAAGTGCTTGGTCTAGTAAGAAAAGTAAAGATCAGAGCAAAAGTGGAGAAGACTTAGCAACAGCCAGAAGGTAAATGAATAGGGAATCTTCCACTAAAACCGGAGTAGGCAAACTACAGTCCACTGGACAAATCTGCTTCACCATCTTCTCCTGTCAATCAAATTTTACTGAAAAATATAGCCATGCTCATCCATTCATGAATGTCTGTGGATGTCTATGACAGTCTCAGGTACTATGGCAAAGCTGAATAGCTGAAAAAGAAATTGTTTGGTCCATAAAGCCTAAAATACTTACTATTAGGCCCTTTACAGACAAAAAAAGATTGTTGGCTTCACACTAGAATATAAAGAACAGGAGAACAGGAACTTTTTCATTGTCGATAGAGCTTTCTGCAATAATTGAAATAGCCAATCTGTACTGACAACATGGTAGCCACCAGACATATAAGTCTATTCAAATTTAAATTAGTGACAATAAATTGAAAATCAAAATTTATTTCCTCAGTCTCATTAGCCACAATCAAGGGTACACTGGCTGTATGTGTGGTCAGTGGCCACCATATGATAATACAGGTCTAGTTTTACTCCTCTTTGTATTCTCAGTGCCCAGATCAGTGCCTGGCAAATAATACACAGGATTTCCAGAGAGAATTGCTAAATGAGTAAATTAATGAATCAGTGAGGAAGGATAATTACTCGCCCATATATAAGCATTAAAATTCACATTGAATTAAATTCCAAACTATGTCACTGTGGTAGGCAGAATTATAAAGCGATGTCCCCCAAAACACCATCTCATGGTTCTGTATGCGTGTATATGTGTTTGCATGCTCAGTCACATCCAACCTTTGTGACCCCATGAATTGTAGCCCACCAGGCTCCTCTGTCCATCTCATGCTTATTCAACTCTAATCTTTGTACTTCTTTGAAGAGACTTCTACCGCACAATAGCACTCATCTCACATGCTAGTAAAGTAATGCTTAAAATTCTCCAAGCCAGGCTTCAACAATACGTGAACTGTGAACTTCCAGATGTTCAAGCTGGTTTTAGAAAAGGCAGAGGAACCAGAGACCAAATTGCCAACATCTGCTGGATCATGGAAAAAGCAAGAGAGTTCCATAAAAACATCTATTTCTGCTTTATTGACTATGCCAAAGCCTTTGACTGTGTGGATCACAATAAACTGTGGAAAATTCTGAAAGAGATGAGAATACCAGACCACTTGACCTCCCTCTTGAGAAACCTATATGCAGGTCAGGAAGCAACAGTTAGAACTGGACATGGAACAACAGACTGCTTCCAAATAGGAAAAGGAGTTCGTCAAGGCTGTATATTGTCACCCTGCTTATTTAACTTATATGCAGAGTACATCAT